>NW_026068118.1:539712-547436 GCF_014885135.2 Alexandromys fortis | reverse complement strand
AAAAAAAAAAAAAAAAAAAAAAAAAAAAAAAAGACTTTCAAGGAATTCTATTATATGGTAAGAATTCACATGATATTTTAATATGCTGAATTCTGTGGCCATATGTATTTCCCTTTATATTTAATAGTGCAACAATTAATGGTGCCCTTGGCACTTGAAGAGTACTATGTCTCTGAGATGTGTTCAATACTGTTTCTGGCAGGACTGAATTTTAGTGTTCTGTAAGAGTAATCTACTTGATAACCTGCCGCTTCCTGGCTCCCTCTCCTTTAGTGGTCTCAATTCCTCTTCTAAACCAACTCTTTATACGGTTGACTCACAATCATCAATGTTCTCAAGAAGGGCAAATAAAACACTACACCTACCAAGAAGCTTAGAGTGCAAGCCTTCCAAGGGCTGCAGATCCTGGTCTTTCTTGTACTCCACTGGCATGCCTTCTCTGTCACCTCACCTATTCTTCTTGACTTCTAAATACTAGTGAACTTGTAATCCATCCTGGGAAGTATTTCATTTCTAGGTCCTTCCTAAGTAGAGTCACACATTTTCTGTGTGCTTTCATGAAACTAAAATGTTTCACTTTAGTTTTGACTGATGTCCTAAATGCAGATACAGATTTTCAAGTAGTGCTTAATATTAAATGGTAATAAAACCCCTTTCTCAAAAAAAAAAAAAGTCCTTCATGTCCCTTCCAAACTCTGACTCTTCTCCACCTTCTCATCTTAAAAATGCTGCCTCTATCCACAGTTGTTCAGGCTCTAACCTAGAGCTCTTTTGCTTCTGCCTGCCATCTCAGCTACCATTCCAAAGCCATTATCAAATCTATAGATGTCACTTCCAAAATATACCCTAAAACTATACACATCTCTCTACTTCCAGAGCCAATGACCATACATACACACACAACCACTGAGTATTCAAGCAGTTAGGGAATTGGCACATGTCAACAAATGCAAAAACTGACATACTGAATCAGTCTGTCCCTAGAGGTCAGAATTTCAATCAGTGTACCAGATTTCTTATTTAACTAGTAGTATCGTTTTTGTCTTTACTATACAGTTGTCACATAAAGGTAATGAATGGCAAATAATACATATTTTATGTTTGTAATTAATTGGAAGTAGCAGTAGAGTGTTATAGACTTTGATTTGAAGCTACTTCTAAAGTGATCAAATCTGAGAATTAAAAGGGAGATATTTAGGTTACAACTGTGAGCCATAATGTGGTCATATAAGACAGGATTCTCATAAGCTCTCTGGTGGCCACTGTCAAAGACCAATTGCTGTAGGCTGAGAGTCTTTTCTTCTGATATCAAGTTCTTATTCAGGCAATTTGATCTTACATAAATTTACCTTTGCTCTATGAAAGCTAAAATAGGTTATCATCACATAAAACATGCTGAGGCAAAATTTTCTAGTCAAAAAGCCAAGTAACTTAACTCAAATGTAGGTAGATAAAGAACTTGAGAGTTTGACTGACAGGAAGACTGGGGAGAATGACAAAGGTGAGGAGGTGGAAAGTTTCCAGTGTGTAATATCTGCATGGTTGCTTCACACCCCTCTTAAGAAATTGCTCATCATTTATATACTGAAACGATTTCCATCACCTTTGTTCTAAGTAAATGGGAGTCTCAAGTAAAAGATTATATATTCATCTACTATGAGCCATTTCTAGTAAAATTTCAAGTTTGCTGTAGTTTTGGTACTGAGTTTAGCCTGTTATTGGTGTTGTTAGTGTTGGCTTAGAAACCACTGAAAGTCTATAAAAAGCTACTTGAACTTCAAAATTTTTGAAAGTGATGGACCAATAAAAAGGCTAGATATAGGATGCTCTGTAGTGGCATTTCATTTATATTTTAATAAATAAAGATTGCCTGAGGATCAGAAAAGTAATACAGTCACACTGGCCAGCCTTATAGACCAGGCAGAAATAACACACACTTCTAATCCCAGTAGCCACACTAGCTTGCATAGAAACTAGGTGGTAGGAATGTATGCCTTTAATCCCAGAACGAGAGAGGATTATAAAGTGGGAAGAGACAGCTCTCAGGCTCAGTCTCATTCTGAGATTCTTGGAGGCAGGATCGCCATTTCAGTCTGAAGTAGAGGTAAAAGCCAGTGGCTGGCTATTTTGCTATTCTTACCTTCAGGTTGAAACTCAATTTCTATTAATCATGCTTCAATGCTCTATATGTATTTCAACAAAAGATGAAAACTGACTACAAATACATGTCTACAAATTATTGGAGGCTCACTGTTTGAGGAGCACTGGGAGTTCAAGTGAAAAAGCTAGACACAATAATTACGAAACACATAGAGGAATGATGAAGACTGTAAGTCAATTAATAGAGACAGCCTAATCACAGAGGAAGAGCAGTTAATTTCAACTGAAGGCAGGGGACACTGGGAGGAGGAAATGACATCTATTTTGAGTTTCAAAGAATAGTGAGTTTGAACAGCAGGGAGGAGTGAGAAAAGGATAGAGAATATTACATGTATTTAGTGCCTTCAAGGCCATTTCTTTTCTCAATCTCCAGTGATGCTTTTCTGAGAACTCCGCTCTCATTCCCAGATCATCACCCCATCCCTCTGTTTATGCCCTCTGCTTTAGCATTCCAATTCTCCCTCCAGGAATGTACTCTATTTCTCTACCTTGATGTGACATTTTCACGGCAAGGTAAACATAGTACAATTAAAGGCCTGAACACTACTTGTTAAGTTGGGCTTCATGTCAATTCAAGGAGAAAATCAATCTTCTTATCTGATCAAAGCCCCAAAATGATAGAACCATGGAGATGGCCTGATAGAAGTTCTGCATATAGAGCTGAGACAGGCCACCTATAGATGACAGATCAGTGTGTGTTTCATGCCAGTGAATTTTTGTGACTAATGATTCCAAAGTGCTATGGCACAGGCAGCTGATTAGAACAATACAGACTCAGGAACTGAGCTCACAGGAGAGAAATGGTTTACCCAAAGATGCATAGCTAGTAAGCTGGAGTCTAGCTTAGAATTCTGGTCTGTTGTGGACCTAAATCTACATTCTCTCTAGGTCACAGATGTTGAAGAGGTAAATTAGAAGTTCTTCAAAGATGGTGGTATCACAATAAAGGCAGGAAGGAAGGGAGAGCAGAAAGAAAAGCTTGACTTGGTTGCAATTGTCGTAGGCTGCTTAATGATTCATCAAGATGGGGCGATAACTTTGGTTTAAATTTAGGATAGTCTTGAGCATCAAGATTAGGAATTGCAGCTTCAATCTAAGGACATGAAAAGCCATCAAAATATTTTGAATACAGGAGAAACCTATTGAAGGAAGACAGCTCAGAAAGCCCCACTTAGCACAAATATTAGAGAGATCACTCACAGGTTTTTGCAGTAATCTAGGCAGTTAAGTAAAAGATAATAGACAATTATTTCTCATCTTTAAGCCAGGATTAATTGTACTTGCCCCAATAGACACTCACTACAGCACTAAAAGGCTTACTTTTCAGAAAACACATCCAGATTGATAAAATGCAAGTTAACTCCTTGAGTCTTAAGATGGAATTTCCTTCAGCACACTTTTCATCTACTATTTAGTCATTAATTATGTTTGTATACAGATACCTAGCAATTTATAAATGAGGTCAAATGAGTTGTATAGCAGCTGAGAGATGAATCAGTTTGAAAACATAAATCTACTGCCTTTAGGCTAAGATGTCAACAAAGGAGTCAGTTACTATGTTATAATGATATGACAGTAATATCAACCCAACATCAACAAACTCACAACAAAATTATCGCTGTCCTTTTCCAAGCCTTCTATCTCAAAGGCTATCAAAGAAAAAAAAGGCATACATTTTAGCTTTTCTAATTACTTTAAATGAAAAGTACCTGTTTTTCCATCCATCCATCCATACATACAACCATACATACATACATACATACATAGTAACCTATGAGACCCAAGATTTTAGATTTTAAATATTATTATTATTTCATATAAATGACTTTCAAAGAAAAGCAGCAAGGAGGCTTTCTCTAACATAATATTCTCTTCATTACATTGTAGGTATCTGTCTTTCAATAAAGTTTTCTGCAAAGCCAACCATAAGAGAAATATTTCTGAGAAGCTGAGGCAGGTTCTCACATTTAAGGTCCCTTGTGCTACATACAGGAGACTTCACTTCAGGCCCATTAGGTACACATATTCCCATCCTGTACCAGAAAAATCTAAAAACTAGGCAAAATAATTTTGGCTAGGAAGATAAAAGATCAAATTACAGACACAAAAACATATAGCTTTCCTATGTATCCTTCTAATATATTATCTCCCAGCCACAGGATTTATGTCCCCATCACCATTTGTTTCCCCACTGGAGGCCCAAGGCAAAGTGAAACTGGGTTACAGAATGTGTATCCAAAACAAAGAATCTTTAGAATGACAGTCAATTGCTCAACAGACCCCTCAAAGTATAGGTATAAAACACAATTTCGAATATCCTCTGCAGTTGTTTAGAGCTCATTTCTTCTCCTTAGGCATATTCAACTTCTTGGAATTTGGGAAGAGTTACAGGTAGTAATTTTCTTTCTCTCGTTTAACTCAACTAGTTACTGACTGTCAATGTTCTTTAATGTATGGGGACCAGGCCCTCCTCAACAGTGGTAGGATGTCAACTCCCCATCCTTTTTTTCCTCGTTCATAAGAGAAACATAGTTAGATGACAGATTGTGGAGTGAATTATATAAATTGTATCTCAGAAATTATTAAGATAATTCAAATTAGGAGGTTATAATGGAGGACTATGGAATGAGACCCTTAAGTAGGACAGTTTACTTCTCTCTTGGAATATGTAATAAATATTTAGAAGCATGAAATGACTGCATGTGTTTTAAAAGTGTAAGTGACCCATAGTCTATGAGAAATTCAACAAGGATAATGAAAAAAATCTAGGTAAAAGACTACATCCAGCTGGATGTTCTTTTCCTGTGGTCTCACTATTCTCACTAGAGTTAGTTTATCATTCTCAGGAAACCTCTTCAGATGATTAAAATTTATTTCTTGATGTTATATTTATTTATTTATTTACTGTTATAAAATTGAGTATCAAGGTTGACTTTCAGGCGATTCTGTTCACTTCCACACTTAAACAAGATTTCCCAGTTGGGAAGCTATGTTCCTTGTTTAACAAGATCTTATTCCTATAAATCACCCGACCAGAGACTGCTTACTAGATTTCTTCTATCAGCACAGGACAGCCACGTTCTCTTTCTAGAAACAGAATGCATTTGAGTGCTGTAGGTTCTGCACCACTGCCCAGTCAGCTGCATAGCCTTGCTGCTAACATTTGAATCACTTATGGTATTTTGTTTTCTTCCATCATGGCCACACATCAATATATGTGTGAACAGACAAGAGTGTTTGGAGAGTTTTCTTGAAAGGTGCCATGCTGAACTCTGTTTAGGGAGAAAAATTGCTTTGCAGTTCACCACTCTCCTGTGCTCCCTGCCTGCAACCAGCAAAGTCCAAACTGCCTGCCATTCCCAGAAGTACACAAACATAACTTCCCCAGAACCAAAGATTTCCCAGATTAGAGACAAGTAACTGAAAATCACCTCTAAACATCCTAAATCCTTAGGGATCAGTATGCTCTCTCCCCCTCCTCTGCTTCCCTCCTCTCACCCCTCCTTCCAAGCCTCCATCCCTTCCTGAAGAGCCCCAAATCCGGGCTTCCTTGTTGGTCATCTTAAGACTTAGGGGAAATGAAAAGTTAATCCTCTCATTGCAAAAGTTTGGGATCCTCAGTTAATGAAAAACTATACCTTAAGGCTTAGAAATGTTGACCAAAATAATCACACAAAAGGTATTCAGTAACTAAAACAACCACATGAAGGTTATTCAATGCAGCAGATAGCTAAGAAGTTGGAGAATAAATATATATGTATATATTTATACATAATATATATGTGTGTATATATATATAAAACACTCAATTAGTTTTTTAAACAATGTTACTTTAACAATTCAGATTTTTAGAGGGAGTATTGAAGCTTATCATTTTCTCCTATTACCCTACTTATACCCAGTTTCATTCCTAACACACAAACACACACACACAGAGAGAGAGAGAGAGACCTACACATTCTAAATTGCTTGCTGATGATAGCACCAGAAAACAACCTATCAATTATGCCAACAACTCAAAATTTCCAAAGATAGAAAACAAATAGGGTTTATTTTCTATTGTTTGAATATTTTAAAGGGCTTATAGAAGCCTAACCATTCTGATTCAGTGTTACAAAAACTAGATGCTTCACAGCAACCTTGAATTTAGAATTAGCAGTCCTTAGGTTTCAGGTACCCACATTTTGTTTTAAAGATTTTAAAAAAAAATATATGACACATTTTAATTTGTCAAATTTGTCAGGTGACACTCAGACCTACACATATTTAAAGGACGTACAGCAAATTTCTGTTCAGAAAGCTAATGAAAAGCTCCACCTGAATCCATAAAAGCAGAGCCAATTAACATGCCAGGCTCCTTTCCCTCTATCAAAAATAATGGTGCATTTGCATACAGCAGAAGTAGGAAGCTCATCTCGTTCATCAGCATATTAGAACGGCTCCTGACAGCCACACACAGCCTCATCAACATCATACTGTTTCAATTACGCATTTTTACCCACTTCACGTGTTAAACCATCTCCACGTCTATCTCACCTCAGACTGCAGTATTCAATTATCTACATTTTCCCAAGCGTAGATGGATTCCCTGCAAGTCAGAAATGACTTGGTAACGTGGTATTGTTCCAGGCCACAAAAGGAAGAGGAGAAAGAACCTGGGTGGATTTTAAAGAAACAAATAATCCTGCACCACAAAGCCCGTTCCTCTGAACCAATGGCAGTAAGAATTAAGAATCAAGGGAGCACAGCACGGGGGCTCTTCTGCCTAGGAAATAGAAATGGTCTTTTTCAGAATTGCTGAAGCCTGCTTACTCCCCTGTGATCATCCTCCCAGTCTGCTCCTTGGTGCAAGGGTAAAGACGCAAGGTCTTTGATTTAGCCAGCAAACCGTTGAGAAGAAAAAGAAAGACCAGGCTTGAAAAGATGAGCTTTTATTTGGCCAACACCATAGAGACATGTCCCTACACAGCTGCCACCTCACATTAAAGGGGGGGGGCAGAAATAAACAAAACTAAAACCAGTCTCATCTAATGAAAGGACAGGTAGATAAGGCAAAATAATTCCCCCAAAGTATGAATCTTATTAGGTGGCTTTATTCCTTTGGAAAAGACTTTAGGTTGACAGAGAGAAAGCATCTAATATCATGGGGTTGGAGGGGGGAGTCTGGCACAATCATACAGGATTGCGATGCGTCCTATTTGGAGAACTGAGATACGAGAGCAAGTTTTCATAGCAACCACACAGGCTGTAATCACCTGTAACAGATTTCTTGGTGGTTTTGATGATTTAGGAAAGTTACTCAGATTGACATTTCATCCTGATTGGCTAATTACCATTTGTGTTTCAGATGGGGATAGACCCAGAATAATGTCCTGACATCTGGGGTGCCTTTTGCAAGTTCAGTCATGTTCTGTGGTTTCACCTCCTGTTTATGTTTAACAGGGAAACTACAATAAAACAGTTCATTAAAACTCAGGAGCCCATTGTTTAATTTTTAAAAATCTATGGGGAAATATATGGAGAGAGGAGAGGAGAGGGGAGGGGAGGGGAGGGGAGGGGAGGGG
>NW_026068118.1:296137-539680 GCF_014885135.2 Alexandromys fortis | reverse complement strand
GAGAGAGAGAGAGAGAATGAATAGGTACTGGGTCTTGGGGCAGTTTGAAGGACAGCAACATAGATGGCCAGAGACCCTCTGCAGTTCAGTCACAGCTAACATAGCCAGCCACCTGCCTGCATGCAGGCTGGAGGAGTCTGAGTCTGTCAGAGAAGAGAAAGGGACACTTCAGCCTGAACACTAATAGGATTTGTCTATGATTTGGGGATATAACCACTGGCAGAGTCACATTTTCTTTTCCCATCTTTTCTTTTAATTGAAAATAGTTTGTTGTTGTTTGTTTTTTATTCCCAAAATATTCTGATTATGGCTTCCTCTTACCTAGCCCTCTCAACCAACTCCTCAGAGATCCTCTCTCCACTCCACCCCCTCCTAGTCAAATCTACATGCTTTCTTGAGCTCTCATTAGAAAAAAAAACGCATCTAAAACAAAAGAAAAATGAAATGAAATGAGGTTAAAACAAACCTGAACAACAAACAACAAACAAGAGGTGAGGTGGGAAAGGGCCTAAAGAATCATACAAGAAAAACATAGCTATCACAGTGCATAGCATCTCTGATCAGTGATGCACTGGGCATACAAACCACACTTAAGGGCAGGCCACATGCCCGGCAACAGATGGCCAATACAAAAAAAAAAAAAAAAAAACCTCAAGGGTATTGTTGGAGGATATTTTGTCTCATAATGCTTTATCCAGGCTTTCCGTTTTCCTACAGTTCTTTTGCTTATATATTATGGTTCCTGACATTTCCTTTAAAAATTAGTGACAATTGTAATTTAAACATAAGTAAGTTTCTAATATCTAAGACTTTTAGGCATAAAGATTTTAATTTTCTTTAGATTTAAAAAGAGATTGCTTTATATTCATCTTATCAAGTACTGGGCTCTCCTCTAGAGGGTGGGTATATGCTATTTTGGAACTAAATTGAGAATAAAACAGCTTAGTATCACGCGGGGAAAAGAGATATTCATCAGTATAAATGAAGAAAGTGTTAGATAATAAAATCTGTAAAAGAAAGAGCCATGGACAGTGCAAAAGCCATGGACAGTTATGCCATTCCTATGTCAAAAAGCCATAGAAATAAGAGTGGGTTGAACCAAAGAATATGTAAGAGTGGACAAGACCACAAAGGTGGAGAACATTCCAGAAAGGACTATCACATGCAAAGTACAGGCAGAGGCCCCTAATAGCATGGAAGTTGGTCAGACATTTTTCCCATTTGATCAGTCTTTAAATATGTATTATTGTTCTTTTCTTTGAAATGTGTCTGCCTCTTTCTACACACCAGTTGAACTCTAGAGCCTGTACTGTCTCTGACTTCCACTCCATAGGTTTGCTCTCTTTTCCGTTCCAGATCAAGTCTCGGAGTCCACATTTGCTGTCTAGGAGCCCTTCCAGGGGAAACGTCTCAGTCTACTGGCAGCAGTGATAGGCAGAGTTTCCCAGATGCCTCTGACAAAACCGTGGATGTAAGGGCCAATGGGTTTGACCACTAACCATCCTTGTTTTGCTGCACCAAACAGAGAACAGTACTTTTCCTGCTTTGCATGTGCTTTGTACTTTCATTTAGTTCAGAGAACACTGCTGTCAGGGGCAGGCTGTCTTTCCTCTGCTTTCTCTGCACCTGCACGATGCATTGCTCATCGTAGGTCTCAAGTAAACAAGCACAGCTTAAGTTTCATTCTGAGAAAGATTTTATCTTTAGCCACCTTAGTAGGAAGAATTTTTGGATAACTCCATATGAACTATTAAATCAGATAGATAAAATTCACAGGGTAACATAGATCAGATAACAAAATTCACTCAGCACTATCAATATCAAATCAGCAACTCCAAAGGTAAGTCTGGTTTGCCTAGGAGGGGAAAAGAACTGATTCAAATACTGGCTCAGTTATTTATCATTGAAGAGGTCTTCTTTACTTCTGTAAGATCCCATGCCTTCACGTGAAAAGCAAAGTCTGTATGTAAAGATGCCACACACAACTGAAAACGTTGTGAAAAGGCGGCTGGCTTTCTAGGTATGCAGAAGCAAGGGGAACACTCTCTTTCCCTCCAGGCTCCACCCTCTGAATAGGAATGCCTGCCTTTTCCATGCTTTCTCGGAAGGACGCATGTACTACACACGCCTTTTATTCTTTCCTCTAGTCCTATTTGATACAGCACTGGCTTCAGAAATGTATTACCTTTTCATTCTTTTCTTCTTTCTCCTTCTTAATTTGATGAGCCTCTAACAATAAGAAAATGCACTTGGAAAAATCACCACCATCTTTATCTGACGGCCCTTTTAATATCCTGGTTACATTAGTGAATGTGAATGGTAAGGCTAAGCACGCCTGCCCAGTTCCCTTCCCATTGTCCAGTAAGTAAACATTTCTCAACTGAGCCATTAATCCTTCTATTGTATTCTCTTACCAATGGTCATAGTTGAGAGATTAGGAGAAACTGGCAATTCGAGCTCACAAAGAAAAGTCCCTGAAAGCCCAAGAAACAAGAAAGGTTGGCCTTTCTATCAAAATCTATCTAAATCAGTGCAAAGTCTGAAAGCATCCATAATGTTTATTGGCAGCCTCTGAATACTTGAGGTACGGTGTGATAGCTAAAACAAGACCGTGGCCCCATTTGGGGCCCTTCTCCTAGGAAACTAACAGTGACTATTCCCCTAAGAGCTGTAGGTGTGTCGGGCACTCACCATGCCGGGAGCTCTGAGAACTGAGGAGGAAATTGCCAGCCATTTCTAAATCTCAGTATCCATCACTTTTTATGGGTCGGTTTTGTGTCGCCAGAAAACAAGCGAGCCCTGCTGTCTGGCTCTTCTCCAAGACCCTAGCCCAGAGTCGTACGGCTTTGCTATTTATTTCTCTTAATGCATACTAACTTTTATTTATGTCACTGGCGGTCATCCCAGGATTCTCTTGTTGAAAATAAGTTCCTCATTTTTTGAAGACACAGAGATGAAATAAATACACATCTTCATACCCTGACTCTCACCTAGAGAGATTTTTTTTTAAGAAATAATTTTTTAGCGACATAGATCAATATTGAAAAGATGCAGATAAAATGAGCCTAAATGTATTTGAGGATTTCTTCTACATCATCATCATCATTTTAAAGAGTTCTGATCTCCAGTCTGGTTAAGCTTTCTGCAGGAAACTGTGACTGTTTCATATAGATGGAAGAGGTTTGAGGAGCACTTAGGAAGCCAATTCATGGAGGCTTAGCTAGCTCCAAAGTAACTCGTATTAGAAGGAGAAATAAATAGACAAAGCACCGAACGCAACCTATTCTGTTACCGAGATAAATCGTAAGTGCTCTGCAGAAAGCGAAAACAGCTCTCTGGGGAATGCTTGAGATTTGGGGAAAAGAACAATGCAACTGTTCTGTAAGCCAACTGGAAATACTCATGGGGAAAGTACTTCTAGGAGTTATGAGAAATGGACGGGCTGCCAGAGAGGGGAGTTGACGGTACAGCCCCAGTTAGTTCACTGACCATACAGACAAACATCCAGGCGGCTCAGAACAGGGAACAGAAAACAGCAAGCTCATAGTGAATATGGATTCCACTTCCAACAGGAGATGAATTATATTTTAATGTCACTGGCAGTTTATAAACTACCTCCCAGTCTTTGGAATTAATAATATTTCAAATCTTCAAGAAAAATGGATGTCTTAAACATATCTAATGATTTACACACTGCTTTTGTAGAAGCTATATGATATAAAGATTAACTTGGGTGTTTCACTTCTTTAGCAATGTTGAAATGATTCCTGAAGAAGTAGAGAACAAAGATGAAGACATGATTTATCCCCCCTTTCCTTCGGTATAAAAAGGCAGAAATTGACTTCAAAAGAATTCTCTGGGAGTTTTAATTATGTGTTAGCAAGAGACTCCAATAAATCAAAGGTGGTTGTCTATTCTGAAAAGAAAATCTAGGGGGAAAAAATCTGACTCCAGAGAAATCCAAACAACTTTCTCAATCCTTAGAGTACAAACAAGTCTCAGCTTGAATCTACAACCAAACTGGTGCTAAGCTTGCATACAGTTTATAAAAAAAAAAAATAAATGTGACTGCGTGTTTTCTATTCACTTTAACTCTAATAAGCATGGTAGGAAATCTCTCTCTGTGAAAGATAGAGATAAAGAAGCACCTCGGAGGGCAGAGGCTCATGAGCAGAGAGAATGTGGACCCTTAGGTAGAGACTCCACAGTTCCATGTGATGGGATGCCTCCTTGTGAAGGCAAGCTGTGAATTTGAATTAGGAAAAACATTTACACAGCTCAGTTGCATTTGTTTGTTGGGAACAATTTAAAAATATTGGTAGTGAGATTTCAGGAGTCGATAAAATGAAAAAGAATGTGATGGTAGGTTGCATCATGCAGGGAAAACAACACAAAATGACAAAGAGGGACGGTGGTAGACAGATGGAAAGATAAGCAGCAACACCCAGTGTGCCAGGCAACCCGCACTCAGTGATGCTGGAATCCATCTTAACTTTTATAGTCTCCCTCCAATGAGTGAAGGAACTTGAGCTATTAGCCCTTCCAACCATACTGGAGCAGTAACAGTGATAAGACTCTTAAGAGGTGGCAAACCTCATGCTGGGCTTCTGTTGTGTAATTTGAAATTAAAGAAAAATATATTGCTGCATCCTTTCTATTAATTTTATTTTTATATTAATTTGATTTTTTTTAAAAAAATCTACTTAAGACATTATACTTCACTTTTTGAAATCCTATTAAAGGAATATTTTTTTGAATATTTGTTGGTTTTTACTAGGACAAAACTCAACAGATAAAACAGGAAAGGAGATGGGGAAGACAGTGTCCCCTTCCCTATGCGAAGCTGTGCTGTCCTACTGATTGTGTATCAGGTCTTGTGAAGAACAGCTGATGTCATCGCTTCTATCCACCAGGGCCAGTAAGTGACTTCCTCACTTATTCCCAAAGGTGTTCAGGGTAGTTTACCTCCTTGAATCACAAACTGTCTTCTGACTGCTGCTGACACTAGGCCCACTGGTTGCTAGGTTTCTTTTATTTAATCAATATCACTCAGATAACTAAAGACCTGTTTGTGTTTTATACGAAGAAAGATATGAATGAAAATATGTTGATCAATTAGGAAATATTTGAAACATTAAACTGATGCTCTTTTTTTTAAGCTGTAACATATTGGTGAACATGTAGAAACGCCACATTTCCCCATATCAGAAAAAAAAAGAGGTCCAGACTAGAATACGTTTTCCAGAAATCTCAATTTTACAGAGGGTCAAAAGGTTTTTGTTTGTTTGTTTGTTTGTTTGTTTGTTTTGTTTTTCGAGACAGGGTTTCTCTGTGGTTTTGGAGCCTGTCCTGGAACTAGCTCTTGTAGACCAGGCTGGTCTCGAACTCACAGAGATCCGCCTGCCTCTGCCTCCCGAGTGCTGGGATTAAAGGCGTGCGCCACCACTGCCTGGCCGAGGGTCAAAAGTTTTATTTGCTAAGGGTCATTGTGAGGATTTCATATTTATTTCTGTGTATGCAATTGGAATCTCTGTGTGTGTGCATGCACATGTGTGTGTACACAAAGTTGGATAGACACACCAATTCATTTTACATTGTCTGCCTGTTGTCGCCACTGGAGAGACATGTAGTTGTCACAGAAACATGTGGCCAACTAAGCTGAACATATTTACTGCCTTACCCTATTTGTAAAAGTTTATCTACTCTGGCTTATTCTTGTTGTATGTTATAAAGATAAAAGGTCAAAATAACTAGGAAAGAAGTAGTGGTGCTTCTGCTAGCTAATGCTAATTATGCCTACCAAGTTCCAGGTATTATAATAAATCATGCATTTCTTTAACTTTAAAAGTGATGGTATGTGTTAGTCACTGCTGTGGTGTATCTTCTACAGTTGACCTTATAGCTTTTTTGATGCAGCAAGCTGGATGGATAAAGAGGACATCTAGAATCAATGTTTCTAGATCTAGAGAATTCTTAAATATTAGGCCATAATATCTATCTATCTATCTATCTATCTATCTATCTATCTATCTATCTATCTATCTGTATCTGAAAAGACCCTACCTTCTTAACATCACTTTAATATAGAATTTAAGATAATACTTAACTGAGTATTTGGTTTCATTAACTGCTGAGATTAAATCAATGATGACTTTTCTCTTCTTTTTGGCCCACGGCTAGATGCCCTTATTCCCTGTCATAAAATTCTAGTTAACAAATAAGATGATAATCATACTGAAGGTTCTTAATGTCCCTGTTGAGCAACTTATCTCTTTGTGTGACACCTAGAATCCTCCTGAGACATGCCATCTCAAACACATTCAGCCGCTGTTCTGAGGAGCGTTTCATTGTCTAGGTTTGAGTTGTAGAGAAGGCAGGCAGCTCAAGACAAGTGTCTCATGTACTTGTAATTTTGTTGTTGTCCTTATGTCTCTTGCTGACCAATCATTTCCTAGTGCCCAAAATGCAGCCGTCGCTAATCCTATCTGCCTCTTTACATCTGAAATAGTTCTCTCCTTTGAACTGAGCTTTCCTCCCAGATAGACAAAGTTGACTGTTTGCTTGAGGTTCTGATTCTTCATTACAATGTTAAAATCCTTGTGGGCCCTTCCCATGTGTTGTATCTCAGTCTCCTCGGTGTTTACTGTTATACTAAGGTTTTCACTGACATCCACCACTCTATCCATCTACGGAAGGAAGTAAACTACAGAATACACCAGTGGCACTTGAGATACTTTGGCCATGAATGACAGCAGATACCCGAAAAGAGCAGCACTGTTTGGCAGAGTGCACAGGATAAGGCGAAGAAGATGACCCAAAAAACACAGGATAGACAGTACAAAGAAAGACTGTGGAACCTTGAGTATGACAATAACACAAGCATCTAGGACTGCTCAGGATAGAAACAATTAGAGAACCTCTATAAACGGACTACCCATGCATGCTTAAACATTGCTGGGGCATAAATTATGTTAATGATAATATTGATATTGATATTGATATTGATATTGATAAAGGAGGTGCTCCTATCTTATTGAAAGTGCTGTTCCCAAAAGCAGATGCCCAGAAATCTGTGCCTGTTTATGTGATTTTGGAAAGTAAAAGTCAAAGGAAGCCATACCTGAGCCTTGGGATATCTTCTCACAGAGACAGAACATCAAGTTCACATGTATGTTCTTTCCTCTACAAAGGATGTATATTCTCTGTCCCATACAAACATAGAACCTGCCACCTCTAGAAAAGGAACAGAGGCTCATCCATGGAGCAATTAATATGTGATAGTTATACAAAATATTCTGTTTATATTGGTTCATCCTTAGAACCAGCTTGTCTCAAAATTGTTGAAGCTGGCTACTATAGATTATGTAGAGCAAGAAAGCTGGTTCCTTGTTGCCTACATTCTCATCTCCCACAGTAACCACCCCCTTCCCCATCCTATACCATTCAGGGCTCCCTATGAATGCTCTGGATACAGCAAAGACAGATGCCCATTTCACATAACTGTTGTCTAACCTTTTAGGAGATGGATAGGTTTATTCACAATTTGGCAATGCCATATATTTCAAATAGAAATACACATGCAATTTTGTAAAATATGGGATCCTATTATTTCACCTTTCCTGCCTTTCCAATCCTACCAGCCTGGTCACGAAGGAAAAAAAGGAACATTGAGAGGGAAAGAGAAATAGAAATAAAATAATTAACATCTTATATCTAAATTGGAGGTCCTAAATTTCTGCATCCCAGTTTGTAAAATCCATATGTAGGCTGGTATGTACCTATTCAGCACATGTTAGGTCATCAGTACTTTTCTGGGATCACCAAATAAGTTAAACTTTGAGGACTGAAACCAAGTGGACCCTGTTCAGCTGTAGACTCAGCTCTACTTGCTTTCTACCAAAAAGCAGAGATAATCAGTAATGAGCCTGGAGACAACAAGAGGCCATGGCAATGAAGTCAATTCATGGAGAATAAAGTAGAGCAGAAAAGACCCAGCCAGGTTACAGGCACATGAGAAGAACATAGAAAGAATTTAAACTGGGAAATAAATGGCTTAGAAATTATTTCACAAGGTCAATTCTAAGTAAGTATTCACTAGATTGGCTTAAAAGCATGAGTGTTAGAAGTAAGTGTTTGAGAGAGGTCATCAGAGGTGTCCCTCTTTCCTCCCAAAGGGGAGAGCGTAACCATAGCCTCCTGACCTGCAGTAAAGTCATCGACTAAACACTGTAAGGTATCAGCTTCACACACACTCGAATTCATCTAGAATCTTTAACCCATATGAGATACTTAATCAAAATAAAATAGAATTTGACAATCCTGTAATTTAAAATTTTTATTTCAGGCAGGCTGAGGCTGACAACAGGAGAGAAGGGAAGAAGGGAAGTCAGAAGGAACTGAGCCCCAACTTGTAGGAGGAAAGGGAGGTCAAAGTATTTGGCACAAATACTATTACATTAATTTTTGAGTTGGTGAACTTCATGAAATCCAGACAGTAACTTTAAAATAGAGCTAGGTATAGCACAGAAATACTTGCACATCCACATTTATTGACACATGACTCACAATAGCCAAGATATAGAATTAGTCCTGGTGAGTGGATTTTAAAGTGTGCTGTTACATCTAAAATGGAAAAAGAAAATGTCTTAGTTACTCGTCTATTCCTTGGAAGAGACACCATGATCAGTGCAACTTTAAAGATGAAAAGATTTATGGGAGATTACAGTTTCAGAGGGTGACTCCATGACCAACATGGCAGGGAACATGACAGCAGACACACAGGCCTAATACTGGAGCATTACCTTAATCCACAAAAGCAACAGGCAGAGAGAGCTAACTGGGAATGCTGTGGGTTTTTAGAATGTAAATGCCCACCTTCAATGACATACCTCCTCCAACAATGTCATGTCCTAATCCTTCCCCAAGAGGTCTACCAATGGGGAACCAAACACTCAAATATAGGAGCCTGTGAAGTGTATTCTCATTCAAACCCCCACAGGAAATTACATAATTATCAGGAAACCGAATAGAACGGGAGATAATTCTGCTAAGTGAAATAAGCCAGACTCAGAAAGACAAGTGCCATATTTTCAATCACATGTAGAACCCAGAACATGTGTGTGTGTGTGATGGGGTGGGAGAAATAAGGGAGATTATTTGGAGGAGATGGTAGGAATTAAAAGAAAAGGGGACAAGAAATAGTAATGAGAAGGGGAAAAAGTCAAATGTTATGTTTTTCTTTCATATGCAAAATCTGGATTAATATAGGCAGATGGTGTACAGATTAATCAATTTATGTATCACTTGGCATTCTGAGGAGGAGAAGAGAAGGTAATAGTAGACATGAGAAAAGTACAACTTATTTGAAATGATAATGAAACCCATTATTTTGTATGTCAAAAAACTGAAACAAAGGTATGAATACATTTAGAATTTAAAATATTTAATAAAAATTAAACATCCCAATTCTTAATTCCTAGTGCTTTATGTAGCCTAGCTTCTGCTCTGACAGCTTAATCGGGCAGCACTTCTTTGTAACACATCACAATAAGAAGGCTGCTCTGTACAGCCTCCTGACTTTGGCTTCCAAGCCATTAGATAATCAAAAAGCAAATAATCCAAGTAAAAAACTGGTTGGCGCCCACAGAAATCAGTCCTTGGGGGTACAGGTTGATTTTAAGACTTTATTATTCATTCAGTTGGGACCTACTCCATGTGTGTACTGCTTGAATGCATGCTAGGTTCTGAAGATGTTCAAGTAGGCTGTGAGACAGAGTCTTCTAGATGTGATAGAGAAGCCATACTTATGCAGTCTCAACAAGAACTGTACAATGACAACACTGGTTAACACATCAGTGCAGATGGGGAAGTTTCACAGGTATCATCCCTGGATAAGAGCTACAGATAGTACTCAGTGGCTGCTTAGAAAGAATCAATCAGCTCTGGGGACAAACACCCTGATAGGTTATCCAATCCCAAGTGGTCAGCCCTAGACACATGTATACAAGAGCAACAGTAAAAGGACTCAGTAGATTGTGTGTGTATGTGTGTGTGTGTGTGTGTGTGTGTGAGAGAGAGAGAGAGAGAGAGAGAGAGAGAGAGAGAGAGAGAGAGAGAGAGAGCAGGAACATGTGTAATAAGTAAAGAATCATGAATTTAAGAGCAAGTGGGGGATACAGGAGATATTTTAAAAGGGAGAGTGAGGGGAGAAAATGATGTACATAAAGTATTTATGTTTTCAATCCTTTAAAACTTTATTTATATATATATCCATAATTATATGCATATATCAACCATTAATGAAAAAAGGCCATGAAATTGAAAGAGCATAAGGAAATGTATATAGGATAATTTGAAAGGAAGAAAGGGAAGATGAAATCAGGCCATTATAATCTCATAAAGCAAATAATTATGAAAAAACTTTTATTTTCTATATCACAAATCTGAGGCAGAAGGATCAAGGCTTCTAAGACAGCCTAGGTTATATAGAGAAACTGTGTCTCAAAAACAAAACAATAACAGTTTGGTTTTTTTAAAACTTATAATGGTGGCAATGGGGGAAATGAAAGATAACACGAATACCGGAGGGAAGAATTAAAGAGATGAGGGTCAAGAGAAACAAACAGACACACAAATAAATAAAGAGTCTAGTTTACTAATGGACAGTATGAGGATTACAGTAAAAGACGCTGTTATATTCATGAGTTGTGATAAAGAAGTAGGTATGTTAACCATTCTTAACACAAAGGGACATACACATACATTAACCTAATTACTATCTTACTATATATATATTTATCTTATAACATTGTTTTATATGCCTTAAATATGAAATAGATTTAATAGAAATAGACAGAATCTGCGAAAATTCAGCAAAGAAAAGATAACCATCAAGGAGGTAAGACAAAAAATAAAATAAGAATTAAATAAGAGAGAAAAGATATAATTACACAGTCATAGATTTGAATTACCAGAAGTATATAGGTACAAAGAATTTATAGAAAGTACACACAATATGAGTGATATAACAATATAAAAGGCAAAAAGGAAACCTGAGTTCTCTGTGGTTAAGAGAGATTTAGTGTGAATTTTGTTTTTGTTTTTTGTTGTTGTTAAGAATAAAGACATTGAGTTCTACTTCTATTCTGAACATTTTAAAATAGCCATGCTCCAACTTATTTTTGCTCATCTCTAAAGCTGCAGGCTTTGTATCCACAGACGTTCCCAATTAGATGGGAACGTACGTCAAGTATTTCAAGATTTTGCCATAACACAGAATCTAGTTGTATTCATTGGAAAGCCTACCCCAAAATTTGAAGCAGACTGTACATCTTTATAGTAAGTCCATTCTCTAAGAAAAAGGAAATGTTGTATTGTGAGCCAGCTTGCTTTTGTAACTCCATCAGTGCCAACTTCTGTTCTGAAAGTTAAATGTGTATGTTTGCTACATAGATTATGACTATGTCAGAACCCAAATAACATGCATCAAAACACCAGCATTCCTAGAGGTGAATGTATTTTACTACTGTAAGCAATTTTTAGATCAGCCAATGAAATAGGTTTTGTACAACACATAAACAGCTTGATATTAAATAAATATACATATCACAAATTCACTCTTTTTTTCCAAAGTAGGGAGCAAAGACTTTTGCTATTTCTCCTACCTTCATTCTGTTATGATAAAGCACTCTGACCAAAAGCAGCTTGGAGAAGAAAGGGTTATTTGGCTTAAACAGGTGATTGCTCATAATTTAGAGAAGTCAGAGCAGAAACCATGTATGAATACTGCTTACTGGCTTACTCTCTGGCTTACCCACATGCTCATGACCAGTTTGCTTTCTTATATCGCCCAGGTATGCCTGGCTAAGGATGTAGTCACTCATAGCCTAGTGTGCAGTGCCCTCCCGTATACATCATCATTCAAGACACTCACGCACAGACTCATAGTGTGCAGTGCCCTCCCGTATACATCATCATTCAAGACACTCACGCACAAACTGGAATACAGGCCAATCTGATTTAGGCAATTCTTCAATTAAGGTTCCCTCACCCCAGTTAACTCTGGATTGTGTCAAGTTGACAATAACAACTAACCAATACACTATCTGAACACTGTATATACACATATATACGTAATAATATAGATTACTATACAAGATAAATTATCTATGAGAAAATACATGTGTGTATGCTATGTTCAAAGCTTCACTCTTAAGAAACGTTAACCCCAATTTACAGATTTCAAGTGCTGTGATAAAAATGGATATTTGTGAAAATGAAATATGTGTTCATGTATGTATAATTATGTATATTACTTGCATATTACTGCTTAAGCATATTTCTGGACAAGTACAATTTAAGTTGACTGCCTTCCTTGAAATAAAATGAAATTCTCTTTTTTTTTCAAATAATAATTACCCAACCACTGACTATTAAGGTCCCTTCTCTTCTGCCTCAAATTACAATTAACTCCAGGGGACTATAAAACTGAAGACAGCCTGCTTGCTCTGACACAAAACAATAAATAGATTTTTTTTGAGCTGCTGTAAGGTCCCTAGTATCCTATTTGTAAAGAACATGTTGTAAAGCTTTATTATTTCCAATAAAGTCTCAACAGTTTGAATACAGAGGAAACACACATCAATATTTCCCCCTCTTAACACATTTACAGCACATGCAACAAGCTCTTGGGCTAGCAGTCTCAATCAAAAAGGATGGCCATAAAACTTTCCAAACACATAAAATTATCACTTTATTTCAATGAGATTTAACAGTAACTCGAGCTGGGAAATCATCTTGGAACACAGACTTTATAGATTTGGAAAGGATCTCACTGTCCACCTATTGGCTTAAGAGGCCAGGGCTTTCTCCCCCACGATGCTGAAGTTTTGCAAACACCTTCCTTCCTGCTTTACTTGTGTATGGCCCCATTTCTTAAGCTACAAGCTTTCAAAAAATAAAAATTAGGTGCAAAGTCTTGCAGCACACCTGCAACATTTTTGTTGGATGCAGCAAAGATCTAAGAAGGTTTGACAGACATATGTTGATGCTATTTTTCTGGCTGACTTAGATTATTAATCTGGCCAGTAGAAGTACACAGTGCGCAAGTGAGGGGATTGAGTGCAGTCTAGTTAGGTCTTTCACACATTAGAGTTTGCTTTCTTCACACACATACAGGGGCTCATTACAGTTTGGAGGAGTTTCCTGCCATATGGCGCTGTAACCACTGAGAAAATCCTGGCACTAATGAAGATTGTGCCATGGTGAAAGAAGCAAACATTCAATCCTGACACCCTACAAATCTATAAGACAACTTTGGATGGCGATAAGGGATATGATGTCAACTAAAGTAGTGAAGGAGGGCACAAGGTGATGAGAGATGATTTTAGACAACAATGTCAAGGTCACCTGACTGTAAAACAGTTAACCTTGTTGAATTCAGCTAATCTTGGAGAATTCTGTAATGTGTTGACTGTTTCAAAATGCTAACTTATTTAGTACCAAACACCCACATGAAGGCAGAGTGATTCTCATCCCCTTCTCCACCTGGGAAATGTAGACACAGAGAAGGTAAATACCTGCCCAAACTTGGGCCTGAATTTGAGTCTAGTGGTGGGTTTCCAAGTCCATGTTCATAACTGGTTTGCACAGTCTGAATGTTTCCAAAGAGGAAAGTCATCCATTCAAGGTAAATACCATCAGGTACTTCATCTCTTGTAACCTCTACAAAACCAGTCTCCACTGGAAAGAAGAAGGAACTGCAGGCCAATAACCTGACAAGGTCATTTCCTAGAACAGTCACATGGCTTACATTCCCATTTTCTTGAGAAGCCACTTGAAGCATTTTTGATAGACTCAACTCAATTCTATAAACATGAGGTTCCTGACTATTCTACATCCCATTTTCTTTCAAAAGTACATAAAACATAAAGTACACACTAGAGATCCACACTGCTTTACTTATCTGCTATTTATCAAGCAGATGGTTCATGCAAGGTATAGGAACAGAACTAGGCAACTCTTTGCTTAGCTCTTCAAGGGAGAAATTAGTTTTGGTTGCCCTAAAAATGGTTCCTGGAATTCTTTCTAGCATTAAGATATTTTGGAATTCCTACCCTAAGCTCCAGTGTTCCTAAATATATAACCTAATTGTGATGGAGAAAGTGTGCTACTATAGACAAAGGGGAACTTAAGGAAAGGTTAGGCATCAATTCATACTCATTGTACTATTTTGGCTTCTTCTGTAGCTATAGGGATAAAAAAAAGGATTGTTCTAACTAAGATTTGTTCTGTGCACAGAGTCCTGATCTAGAGAATAGATTTCAACACTGCATTTTACAGGCAGTGAATGGTAATAAGAAAAAGATAAGCAGGGTGATTTGAAAACAACAGGCAAGAACTATCCTGGGTATATGAAGAGGGAAGGCCCTTTCCTATTAGCCTGTCAAGCTTAGTTAACTTTTCTCTGCCCACTCCTTCAGGATACCTACCAAGATTGCATGAGAATTTTTTAGAACCCTTCTTTGCATCAAGCTACTTCCAACCTCAAACTCACCATTTCTCAGTGAACTTTCCCAAAGAGCCACACAACCTGACCAAAATTCCTGACCTGCACATCCACAAAGGATGTTAGAGAACAATGGTACTCAGAGCAGCAAATGCTAAGAGTACAGGAAAGAGGGCATGTATATGCACATGACATACTATGCCACAGGTAAGACAACTATCATAACAGGAAGTCAATCAGTCAGGCAAAGAAAAAACAATAGTTTGCCTTCATGGGCCAATATGTAAGAAAGCAAACCTGAGGAGCTTAAAGGAAATGGTTTCTAAGCTAATCCTTTGCCCTGCACAGACTTTCAAAAAGATAACCCAACTCAATTCTACAAAGAACTTGCAAGAATACAGTGAACGCTTGCTCTGGTGTTTCTTTTCACTAAGCAGAATAAACACAGAAAGAGAATAAATCTTTCCTCAAAATGTCAAAGGTAGGAAGAGGAAAGCTTCAGAAGGCCTTGGGAAATTATAGGGATCTCACGAACAGCATATGATTGGAAATGGGGCAGGCGCTAGGTGGTGCTGAAAAGCGACGGAGCTAATGGGAAACACACCACCTTGTAGCACTCACAGATGAGAAGGGCACTGCTACAAATGTAAATATGACTTTACCACTGCTTTGCTTCCCTTGCAGCATTAGAACAGGGGAGAAGCTCAACGGATTCTCCTTCACCTCTGTGCAAATGGAAACAGCAGTCCTGTCAGTCAGATGCATCTGAGCAACCAACACAAACATGAAACAGCAGACAAGGAATAGTAGGTATATAGTAACCAGTGGCGTTTCCGCCTGAACTGTTCTTCTCAGTGATTCTCTAATGCATGAGGGTTAGCTGTCTTTGGTACTGTCCTCCAGTTTCCTCTCTGTCTGTCTGTCCGTCTCTTCTCTGTCTGGCTGTCTTCTTTCTGTGTCTCTTTTTCTCTCTCTCTCTCTCTCTCTCTCTCTCTCTCTCTCTCTCTCTCTCTCTCTCTCTCTCTCTGTCCTTTTCTCTCTGTCTCTCTATCTCTCTGCTGTATCTCTCTATATAGTTTTGTTTGTTTGTCTTTCTGTCTCTCTCTATGTCTGTCTCTCTCTGTTTCCTCTGTCTGTCTCTGTCTTTTTCTTTGCAGCTGTCTCTGTGCATCTGTCTCTCTCTGTACCTGTCTGTCTCTGTCTGTTTCCCTTTGTCTCCCTCTGTGTCTGTCTTTAGTTTTTTTTCTCTGTCTCTGTGTCTCTATGCGACTGTCTCTATGTCTCTGTCTCTCTCTCTCCCCACCTCATTGGCACAAATCACAGTTTTCTACCTAATGTGCTTTCAATGCCAGAAGTATCGTGAAGGGATGTGACATGGTTTAGGAATGTGACTGTAGTTAGATGTCATTGATTAAGGGTGTTTCATTTCACCTCCCATGTTAGACATTAGGGTCAGACATACCATGCACTAGAAGAGAGATTGGATAGACGATGGATGGATGGATGGATGGATGGATGGATAGATAGATAGATAGATAGATAGATAGATAGATAGACAGACAGACAGATAAATAGATGCCATTCTACTAGTTAGCTCCTTTCCCCACCTTTTACACTTGGCCATTGACCATGGTTGCTCTATTAGTATCGGATTACTGCATTAACACATAGCTTCAAACTTGCATAACAAATGTTATCTCCCAGTTTCAGCAGGCAAGAATTCTGGAAAGACTTAGCTGTGTGGCATTCACTCAGGATGCCTCCTGGTGGAACTGTGAAGCTCAGGGATGCAGACACTTACAAGTATGACAGGCTGGAGGATGCAGTCCCAAGATCACTTAGGTGGTCACAACTTATCTGGTAACATTTATCTGGCTATGTGAAAGATCCCCTTCTAGGCTCACTCACGCCATTGCTGGCAGTCCTCGTTCCTCACTATATGGGTCTCTCGAGAGGTGACTTGAGGTCCGTCTGTTTGATAGCTTGTTCTTTCTTTCTTCAACGCTGCATTATGAGATGTAGCTTGCTGTCTTATAGAGAGTGCATAGTGGGCTAGCAATTTTCAAAAGAAAATACTATTGTTTTTAGCCCCTGTACATGAGAGTGAATTTATTCAGAAAGAAAAAAATTGAATCTTTACAGGTAGATGTTATAAAGGATCTCAATAACTTGAAAAGGGAAACAGCTTAGAGTAATACTTAAATCTAGTGAAAGGGGACCATAAGGAAATGACACAGAGACAGGGACCATGACATATGAGGACTAAAACAGAAACTGGAAATCATGTGCCTTAAACCTGGAAAAAACTAGACCTACCAGAGTTTGGGGGAAAAAAACAGCATGGATTTCCTCATTAGGACTGCAGAAGACACACCCATGTTTTTCCATGTTTTTCAACCTCTGATCTCCAGGACATAGAGTCTGTGCTGTTTATACACAGAATGTTTTAATTGTCTTGGCAGCCCTAGGTGACCAGCAGGCCCAGGAGACACAAAGATCACACACGGAAGCCACTGTCGCTATAAACTTAAGCTTGGCAGTTCTCACTACTGTAACATACTCTGTTCATTTGAAGAAAGCCCTGGCTGCTCTCAGGGTGGAGTAGGAGATTACATAAACCCCCTCTAGAGAAAACATGTCATTGGGTTTGCAGGCACATCTGAAGTCTGTCAAATGACTTCTGAAGTTAAGCTACTGCAAAAATGATGTTTTAAGGATAACGAAGAATTCTCATTATTTCATACCAGTGACTTCCATGTTTCCTCAAATACCAGATACTGCTATAAGGTTCTGAGCGACCACTGTCAAAAAGCCCTCCAGGCAAGCTTGCGGTCTTATCCATGATGTGGGACTCATCAAGATTACTACGGATGAAGTAACAGGTGTACTGTGCGAAGTGAGAACATTTTTCTTCAAATGTTTGTTTGTATTATCTTATTGACTAGATGGCTACACTCTCATAATGTTCTTATAGCAGTGTTAGCAAAAAACAAAGAGCACATTCTAGCAAAAAGAGGTCACTACACTGTCACGTGAGGAACTCAGGCTGGGTGCTTATGATTATCACTTATTATATAACCTTGAAAGAGATGAAGTCATTATTCTGGACTTCAGTTCTCCTCTCTCTCTAAAGTTATGCAGTGATCAGTAAGTGATCATTAAAATTCCTGTCTGATCCATTAGCCAGAGCAATACTTTCATTACAAGTAAAAAAAAAATAACTTAGGCTAAAATGATTATTTGCACCTATCAACACTGACACATGACTGTACATCAGAACAAAGAAGACAAACCCATTGCAAGGATAAAGCGCACAAGGAAAACCCCCCTGACTACCCTTATTTTCATGTTGAGCAAGCTGACTTTCACTCAGTGGTGAGGTGTTTTCTTTTGTCTGCAATGGTTTTCTCATTGAGCAAGCAGCGCATCTCTCTGCTCAAATATCACGTCCACAGGGATGCCTTCCCTGACCGCACAGGAAAGCTCCCTCTTCACCTTTCCACCCTTAGCTTGCACTATCCTTCTCATAGGCTTTGTTGCCTTCTAAAAGTCCTGAGTTTTGTGCAAATGTGTTCATTCTCTACCTCTCTTGGCTTGATCGTGAGCTCTGATGGGCCAGAGTTTCTTCACCACAGTTCTCTACTTTCTAGAAGAGCCCCCAAGGTCAGAGCAAACACCCAATAAAAAATAAGCTGAGCAAGCAAATGAGCTATGCCAATTCTTTTACAACTACCAATAGAGTCACATATCTCTCTGATGCCTTAGATAATTAAGACACAGTTCTATGCCTATTCCTAACAGACTCTGGTAAGATAGATACCATGACCCAAAGATAATCACGAACAAGGAAACTCATGATCAGAGGTTAAAGGACTTCCCAATATAATTAGAATATCAAGTTCAGGACTTTTCAGATTGACCTTGACGTTCAGTGTTATAGACACCATGGAATCAGCCCTTTGTTCTACGGTGTTTGATTGGTTCTGTCAGTGTTTCTAAACCAAATCAAAAAGCAGACCAACATGTAGCTTTTGAAATTAGTAATTAATTACTAAGATAACTAATGCCTGTACAAATTCTTCCATGTTGCTGGCTCTTTAGTCAAATCATGTGTGTTAGCGACAGCTCAAGGAATAGTTTAACATATGGGAAAATCATTTAACTCAGTGTTCGCTCAATATTTCCATAAGCATATTCAGCTGTCTCTGCACATTAATGGCCATGGCTCCAAGATTAACCTCTCCTGTTTGCTTGTTCCTGACCTCAGTGCATCCTAAATTACTCAAAGCCATTCTGATGCCTTTAATTTATGAGAACACCTTCACATATTCATCTTTTATACCTTGAAAATGATTATCCCCGCACAACTGTGACTCTCTCTTTAATCTTAGCTGATAACTCTGATTAAACACATCCACAGGCTGATTACCCCCACTGGGGCTAATGCCAGTGTCGCTGCTAACTACTTATTTCACAGTGGGAATTGCCTTCAAGAGCCCATTTACATTATCACTTGGAATTGATTTACATTGTTATTTCCTATTGATCATATGGGGGAAAAAGAAGGCATAGGCAGTGTCCTCTGAAGCCCAGCTAAGGCGGCACATGATGAAAGCACATGGAAGGCTCTATTCTACACCTATCTGATAACACAGTAATAAAAGTGCTGGTGGCTTTAGTAATGGAGATGTTTTCAAAAGATACTAGAACGAGAATCGATTGGTCACAAAATCACCTGATAATAGACTCTGCATTATTCTAGTGGGTCTACAAAGAGGGACTGCAAGGTGGAAGACACATGTGTGGGAGGGGAATCAATTAAAATTATGCTTTTGTGCTTTCTTTTGCCGCTAGAACCTTTAATCTAGAGGCATGCTTGAGGCACACAAAATGCTTTAGCAGGTGAGAGCTCTTGCTGCTCAGCCAGATGCCCTGAGTGCAGTCTGTGGTTACTCCATGGTGGAAGGAGAGGAATGACTGTGAATGACTGTGAAAAAGCTGTTCTTGGACTTCCACATCCACATGCAAGCCACGGCATGTAGCCACATTTATGTTCTCATTCTCTCTCTCTCTCTCTCTCTCTCTCTCTCTCTCTCTCTCTCTCTCTCTCTCTTTCTCTTTCTCTCCCATAATAAGAAAATAAAAATTTGAAAGTTTTGTAAAAGGAAGCCTGCTGGGTGATGCGATATGCTGAGGACAGCCACGGATCCAGCTCTGCAGATGTCTGCAACTGTGGAATTCTATCTTGAGTGTGGTCATGCTGATTTCCTACAGTGAGCCTAGTGACAAGGAGGGGAAGAGCATAAGCTATTGCTGACTCTCCCAGCAAAAATGCATGAAGATCTACTCTTTTGCCAGATGCTATACATCCCAGAAATGGATGAGACCGATACAACCCAGACATCCTTAAGCTTGCACTGTATTAGAGGGTAAACAATGAATAGTTAAGCAAATATAGGCATTGTCACTAACTGTGAAAATACTACAAAGAAGAGAGAGAGAGAGAGAGAGAGAGAGAGAGAGAGAGAGAGAGAGAGCCAGAATTCTTTTAAGAAATCCCTAGTCTAATAACCAAAAGGTTGTATTAGACAGCCAGCCAAGCAGGTTACAGCAAGATTGCTACTTGGTGTTCAACTCCCGGTAGGGTGATAGCTTTTGTACTTGAGTATTCGTTAGAGTTACATAGAGAGGTTGCTGAACCAAGGAGCTTCTCACTGAGTTCTTCTAAGTGTGGTCTAACAATTTGCTTTGAAACTGCATTTCAAGATCTTCTAATCTGAGCTTTTCTACTTCTCCATCCATTGTGAGGCTCACTAAGGGGATAATGTACAGTTGCTTAATAAACAAGGAAAGAACAGTAGATATGGGAAAACATACTCAGAAGGAAGTTGAGCTCCTAAGGAAATCAACCAATAATGGTGGACTTTTATAAAGAGCCATCACATCTTCCTCTTCTGGAAAGAAGATGATGATTTTATGTTCTTCAAAAGCTATTTTTTTCCCTTTAAGTAACTTGCCATTTAATTATGGAATTGACTTGTGAGAGCCCTCAGGTCCCCATCAAAGGCTGCAGAGTCACATTCTTCCCAGCATGCCCACTTCACTGCACACAATCAGACACCTGCTGGGAGAGTCCAGCAGGGCCGAAATCAGGTCGCCTTCCACAGAGGACTAACTCAGAAACACCTTTTGAGTTACTTCCTCCTAATTGTGAATTTCCTTGGGCCTAAAGCTCCCCCTTACAGCACATTAGCTAACCCCAATGGATGAAGCAAGGAATGAAGCCCTATGGCCCAGTCCTCTGGCGTTTTAAACTAATTCTCACTAAAGACAATTGCCTTACACACTTCTCAGTCCTGTCTCAATACAGAAGTGATTTTCTTCCTCATCAGGAATTTTTTTCCTCATGATGGTCTAGTGAGGTGAAAGAACTGAAGAGGTTCAAATCAGCCTCCTACGACATATTGCCTTGAGGCACAATAAGCAAGGGCAGTCCCAAGAAATAGAAGCCAGGCAGGTATTCTTCTGCTTTTGTCAACTTTGATCTATTACATACACTTAATAAAATTTAACAATATTTAACTTTTATGAATCATGCCTTCCTCCTTATAAAACATGAGGACTGATACAGACTAGGCCTTAGGAAACCACAAAGGACCAAATATCACATGGTTCAGACATTCCAATTATACAATCCCTACAGGAATTACTCAACTCACTCACACCAAAGGAGCCGTAAATAATAGGTGAAAAAATGGGCATAGCTGGGTCCTAATAAAACTTTATTTACAAAAGTAGGTAGCAGGACTGGGTAACATTGTCAGTGACATTTCACCTAGTTCATAACTCCAGGCCACAATTAAGTCTCTACTCTATGATTTAATTTGTTCCTGGGAGTGGTAGATTTGATTTCACTGTACATGAATTTCTCCTTATGTTGGAAATATATTACCCTTACTTGACATGTAAATTGCCTTAAAGCAATTTCAAAGGACTGATAAGCTCAGGTTTCAAAGTACTATGATTTCTTGATGAAGGGCACCAGAGAAACACTAATTACTATCAACAGGACCTTTTAAGTGACTATCCTCCGATTATTTTTACACCTGGGAGTAGAATAAGGAGACTAATTCATACCACTCACTGAAACAAATTATGTTATTGTTTGTTGCCCTGGACATTCACTGAAATCAATAATGCAACATTAGAAGTTGAATGCCAACATTGCTTTTTGATGCTTTGAAAGATTAAATGGGAGAAACAAAAATATTATACACATAGATTTAATATTTTTATATTTATCTTTGATGCTTATTCAATACTGAAGTAAAGAAACTGGGGGTAATCTAAGAAAATATAGTATAACTATGAGCTATGTTGAAAATTAAATGAAGGTCCTTACTTTATTCTCACCTCTTTAAGATAAACTATTAGAAGTAAATTTCTTTTAAGACCTTAGAACTGCATATATTGAACAATTTTTAAGCTACAATGGATAGTTGACATTAATTCCATTATTTTCAGGAATATTAGCATAATTTTTCTTTTATGTCTAACCTTTCACCAATTGGATGTCAGCTTCCAGTTTTACCAGTTAATTCACTTGACAGAGGTGACTCCAGTACCCGAAATATTTTAGAAAGATGCAGCATGGGCTGGGAGACGGCACAGAGAGTAACGCTTTACACATAGACATCAGGACCTCAGTTTACTACCAAGAACTCATATAAAAGATATGATGGTGAGCAACTGGGCAGCACTGGGGCAGTAGAGAGAGGGGGAACCCTGGGACTTGCTGTTCATACAGCCTAGCCTTCTCAGTGAGCTCTCAACCAAGGAGAGATCCTGTCTTTAAAAAAAAAAATACCAAGGTAGATGACTCCTATGGAAGAACAAAGAAGGCTGCCCTCTAGCTCTCTCTAGATGTAGTATACACACATCAATGAGACATGTATAACATGAAACGAATCATCACGCAAAAAGTGTTAACATGCAATATACTGAAGAAAGAACTTGTAGTTGAGGTGGTGCGACTTCATTTCTAACAGAGGTAATAGCTGAGTTGAGTCTGAATGATAAGTAGAAAGGATGAAAGAGCAGGCTTTCTAGACAATCATAGCCCACCAAGATATGAGGAAACATGCTGCAAGTTATACCGTTCAAGACATTTTATGTGGTTCAAGATATGGTGGCCTACTACAGAAAGCTGAAGAAAATGAGGGTAACAAAAGTTTAACTTAAAAAAAAAAAGATATGTCAGAATATCGGCACTTAACTTCCATTCACCCTTTCAAGAAATACCTTTCAAGCCTCTCATGTTTTGGGCATTTTAAGAACTTCTATGGATAGTGCAAAATAAAGGAAATAATCCCCACTCCAAAGTCTACACCCTTATTCTGGTAAAGGGAGGCATTACAAACGAATGTAATAGGAGCAATTTGAAGTTAGCATACTACGGTGCAACAACTACAGATGAAGCAGAAGAGCCAGGATAACTATGTCAGCTAAGGTGACACCTGAGGTTACAGTTAACAAGAATGTGAAGAACATAAAGGAAGAAGTAATGAAGAAGTCTGGAATAGAACATCAGACAAGGAGACAATAATACCTAGGGCTGAGGATCAGCAAGGAAGCCTATGAGAGAATACAGAAGGAGGCCACAGTGGTCAAGGAAAGTCTCCACCATGCATACCTTTGTTGACAACTGAGGACAAACCCCCTCCCCTCCACGAGCACGGTGCAAAGTGGATTGCAAAATAAAAGGCTTGAGAAATAGGATTCAGTTAACAAACTATTTTTCAAATGAAAGGGTCCTGATCAAAATCATCCATTTGGTATCTCATTCTTTCACAATAATTAATCACAAAATTAGAACACTATAATGATGGCAGTGTTGTATGGGCTTTCTTGGGCAGACCTGACCAAACCTATACTCATAACAGATGGGGCACCAAAACAGACAAAGAAGTTGTTTCCAGACAGGTAACTGAAAAATAGAGAAATCACCAGAAAGTCTCACCTTAACATGGTTACTGATTTGCCCATGACACACAAATGGAGTCCACATGCCAGTTAACCATTCTACCCTCTACATATCCTCATGCATACCACGATGCAGACTTGGTATGTGTAACTGAGGCACAACTACATACAGTTTGGAAGATGTAGGAGGGAGTGGCTGGATCTCAGGAGAGCATCTAATGACTCTCCCTACCCCTCCTACTACGAAGTACAGTCAACAGGAACAATCTGGAGAGCCTATTGTGGGTTTCTCATGAGTTTTCTAAGCTGGCAATGGCAACAAGGCCTGACAAGGACAGAGTTCTACAACAGATAGGGAAATATAAATATCTCTCATGTGAAAAGCTTCTATAGAGGTATACACATTTTATCACACATTCAAAAAAATCTAATCTCACAGAAGGGATTATCTGTTCAAGATTGAAATTATATAAATAGCCCTTTGTATACTTCCTAAGCAATAGTTTTCAATGAAATTCTACTCAATACTCTTGCTACCATGATTTCTTTTGAGAGAAGTGATTGGTTAGTTTTGTGTCAAAAGAAACCATTCAGACATGCAGGCAGTGAAAGAAAGAGAGAACATCCAGGGACTTTTCATTCTACCCATCATGATAAGTCACAGAACACAGACTACAAGTATAATTAATTCAAATACAACCATTCATGAATAAATTAATTTAGCAAGCATAGAAAAGCAGAGAGCCGTCCAAAATGACCAACACTGTATGTAACCCAGACAAAAGCATCCTCAAAACAAATTGCTGGTGCATGAAGATATCATCACTTGAGGCTGGTTGACTGGCTTTGGTGCCCCTATAATGATGAACCCACTGTCTCAGAGGACAGATAGGAGCTAGTCTCTGCTGTCAAACTGTCACAGAATTATTAAACATGGAGGGGAAAATGACCCAAACAGTATGTAATGAGCTCCCTTTTCATTCTCTCACTACAAAAGCACATCTGTGGATTGTTAATGACTCTGAAATGGAGGATCCAAATTGATGAGAAAGAAAACTATCTCTCCAGGAATAGGAAAAAGGAAATGAACACACACAATGTTTATAAAGCATAATTTAAATATAACGGCTTGTAAAAAAATCTATGAAACACTACAAAGTAGAATACAAGTATGAGCTATCATTATTCAGTTTCACATCCCTTTTCTTTATGATTTTTAATATCAATCATTAACTTTTTAAAATGCAGAGAAATCCTGAAATGTATGAAATATGTTTACTGACAGTGCACGTCTTTGATTTTTTTTAATGAGGTGGCTGCCATGCTGCAGTGCTATTTTCCATCCCATTGAACGATTCTTTATTGCTCAGACACGCTGTCTTCGTTAATGAAATGCCACGACTGAAAGTAACTTGGGGAGGAAAAGGTTTATTTTGTGTACAGTTGCATATCACAGGTCATCATCAAAGAAAGTCAGGGCAGGAAGCTGGAAGCAGAGATGATACAGAGACCTGGAGGAGTGCCTGCTTACTTACTTGCTCCCTGTAGTTTGCTCAGCCTGCTTTTTTTTATTATTATTAAAATAACATTCAGGATCACCCAGCCCCAAGAACAATGGCCTGAGATCAAGCATTAATTAAGAAAATGCACTGCAGGCTTGACCATAGCCAGATATTTTGGATACAGTTTCTCTCTTGAGGGTCCCTCCTCTCAGATGATTCTAGCCTGAGTTAAACTGACACCAAAACTAGCCAGCACTCATGCTATTAAGCTACACATCATGACTGGAGTAGGGATTCTGTACTGAGTCCTAGAGGCAAATTGGCCACGTCTAGAGTCTTGGGCGCCACGTGGCCCACTTGCTTTAAAATGCTTCTGAAAGTCACACACCACACACATGCTCAAACACAGGTTTCAAGCATGACGACTTCTAAAACGCCCAGTCTTGCAAATCCCCGTGCCTTGGTGGCTAACACTAGGTAAATTCTCAATGACTGAAATCAAAAGAACACCATGCAAAGGAAATGGGATATCGAGTACACAGGCATGCCAAATAGTAGCAAGTCAGTTTTAAAAAGCTTCCCACAGTCTCAGATAATACATAGAAACAATCAATTTGCTTGACTGTGTGTAGTAATTCCAACTTTATCGCTGTTCGGAAAGCTCAGAGTTGAATTTTCCTGTCTGTTTTCTTACAGAGAAAGTAGTGAATTCAACGAAAGACCTAGTTTATTACTTGGTTTAAGGACAAACACGAGCCTGAAAGTACTTGATCTGCTCCAGGTGGTGCAGGTCAGCTGCATCTCACAGGTGGCACCATGTTAGACAGATTCAAGAGCTGTGTTTGTCAACATGAGCTATAGAATCCCCGAAGGAAAATCACCTTTAATTCTCAGGTCATGAGTTCTATGAGCCAAAGTGCAAACTCCCAATGCCATTGTGCTCATGGGGGTTACACAGACAGACAGACAGACAGACAGGGGGTTACACAGACAGACACACAATATTTAAAGTTACCTTTAAAAGAAAACATTATGTCACCATTCACAGATAGTCTTGGGTAACATATTTTTACATACCCTGTCCACACAGTTCAACAGTATCACACAAATTATGCTGTAACTTTCTAGCCTGTTGCCTTCACTACTAAAAGACAAACAAACAAAAGTAGCTTTGCCTTCGCATAAAATGTGTCCATAGATCAGGGCCATCTCTTAAGAAGCAAGTACACAGATTAAATTGGCGTCTCAGTTTCCAGGTCAGTGCACACCTTAATGGTGTAGCACAAACTCTCCCTCATCCCCAGGCCCTGAAAATTACATAATTCTGAAAGGTGCACATTTAATCACTTCTCTCTTTTTTTATTCTCTACCACCCCACGGCAGTCAGCTAAACACCGAAGCAACAAGGTCAGTCAATTGCAATGCATTTATTCTATTCAAATATAATAGGAAATTTGATCATCCCACATTCAAAGAGCAAATATATTCTCGGACTGACAAGCACATTCCACTGGCTTCTCCTGAGAACCGAGTGTGACAGATGCCTGGGCTGTAATTGCCAATCAGCCTTTACGTGGCAGCTGAAAACACAATACATCACTTTGATCTCCTTTGCTCTAAACACAGCCACAATCAAGAAAGCCGAACGAGGAGTGAGAGATTGGCATCATTTCCAGAAACTGTCACCGGTGGTGCTTAAATACTGGAACGTATATTCTGCTCCTGCTTGTATTTCCCAGTTTCAGAGAACTGAACAACTGAGAACTTCTCTAGTTAACCGTAGAAATAAACATGCACCTACACACTAAATCGGAATACGAGCATATTTAATTAAGTCCCACCTCAGCTGTCTCCTTCTCTAGACATTCTTTCGAGGGAAAAGGCAAGGCTGGCAGTGTCAGCTGATTCTGAACGGAAGTCAAGCATGCCATACTCACACTTTGCAGGGAGGTCATAGCCGCATGTGATTTTCGCGTGTCCAGTCTCACAGCCATTCAGGGTCCGACACTCAGCTAACAAACAGGGACCAGCCGCTCTATGGATGCAGCCATCCACTAGGGGAGAGAGAGAACAAAGTTAGCCTATGTTTGACCTTTTGGAAATAAAAGTTTTAATGGACAGGAGAAAAGGAACTCAGTTTCTTCCTCCCCAAACCATAGCTCTGTGGAGAGAAAACTAGTGATGGATACAAGGATATAATTCTCTTTCTCTTATTCTCTCTCTCTCTCTCTCTCTCTCTCTCTCTCTCTCTCTCTCTCTCTCTCTCTCTCTCTCTCTCTCTCTCTCTCTCTCTCTCCCCCATGGCAAAAGATATAGAAGAGTAATGCAGGTGGTTTGTGGCTGCTTAAGGTTCTTTTGGGGTGGAGGAGCCCCTGACAGATCGAATAATTTCACTGGGATAGGCACTTTCTGCCCACATCTGATTTTATGAAAACCGTGTTAGGAAGTAGCTGTCTCTTCGAAGTTGTTAAGTATGACTTTCAGCACACCACCAGTATTAAATGAGGTTACTGGGGGAAAAGGCACACGTGTACTCGTCTCAAAAGTGAGATGGTAAAAAGCAAGGCTACCAAAATAAGAACCAAACCTCTAGACAACTCTGTTTCTCAGAGGCACAATGCGTGCATGATCAATTCCAGCCAGGTAGGAGTTAGACAAACGCAAGGGTAGATGGGACTTGGAAGACCTTGAACCTGACTTGCTGGTCACAAAGTAAAGCCAGGCAGCGCAGCTGTTCTTACTCTGCTAAAGAGCCAGCTTTCTGCCCTCAGGCAGCTTCAGCTGTAGCTCCTCTGGGCCCTTTGTTTACAGCTACCCTAGCAAGAAGCACTGTGCTGATTTGACTAAAAATCAACACCTTTGGTGCCTGGATCCGAAGCTCGTGCTGAGGTAGAGGGCTAAAGGCTCGTGGATACATAAATTAGGAACTTAAACATGTAGCTGTTTAGTTATTTTTGAACATATACTGCTCTGTGGGCAGAAAGAAAAAATCAAGTTTGCAAACCAAGACAAGGTAGAAGTCAGGGTGATCTAGAATGGGAAAGAAAACGCAGTATCTTTGAGAGCTTTGAACACCCTCCCCCTCCCCCACAGTCAATGCCATCACACAATTGATAAGGACTCTTCTTATTTGTGTTTTATTTCAAGACAAAGCTAGATACTGGACAGACTTTAGTGCTGAGGGGACAGCCTGTCTAATAGCCAAGGTGACTTCTGTTGCCAGATATTAAGACATCAGCAGCAGCTGATCAAGTGTCCAAAGGGATAAGCTTATTGGAGCTTACCTGCCTTGTCACTTACATATCTATGGCGTTTGGTAATGAGCCTAGCCCTAGAAGACCCTCATATCAAAATGAGTGTATTCCAGACTACTCTCAGCTATCACCCTTCACAGACCCGGGGTGAAATCCCCACTGTGCTCTTCACCAGCCGCATACTGTACGAAGTTCTACTTTATAATGAACTGGTGTTAGAGGTACAACCTCACATACCTGTGCAAAGATTTAATGACTTGGATGCAAAGGAGGCGTCCAGCAGGTTGCTTAATACAGTGGCATGTGCTAGACTGATGGGGTTTAGCTTTAATAGCTTAACATGGAGTTGGGTAAATTTAAAAGCAGCTCTTTACCAGCAAATGAGAAACAAAGAAGAGTATAAAAACCACCAATCACTCCACTCCAGACAGAATGCCAATACCCTGCCCACTGTTCGTGCACACACAAATTCTGTCACTCATAAGGAAAGATTGGAAATATTTGCTCAAAGATCTTCAAATATCAATTTCGCAATGTAAAATCTATCACATAAAGTTATCAGCTCCAGTGAAGATGATGTTTGCATTAATTTGAAGCTTTCTGCAAGAATAATCGCCTAAAATTATGCTGTGTTCCTCGGCAGACAACTTGTTGGGTAAATAAACTTCCATCCTGCCATAGTCTATTCTGCAGCTATTAAAAAGAGTAGATGGAGTGTTAGGTTAACAGTCTTTATCATGACAGGATTGTTTCACGTGAAAATGCCTGGTTTAGAAAACAGTTGTAGACACAAACTGTCTTAGTCTGGTTTCTAATCCTGTAATACATATTACGACTAAAAGCAATTTGGGGAGGAAAGGATTGATTTCATCTTACACTTCCAGGTAACTGTCCAACCCTGAGGAGAAGCAGAAGCCAGTGGAGGCATGTTGTTTTCTGGCTTGCTCAATTTGATTTCGTATGCAGACCAGGATTACCTGCCAAGGGATGGTTCCACGCACAGTCGACTGGGTGCTCCAATACTCATCAAGAAAATGCCCAACAGGCTTCCCTACAGGCAAGTCTTCTGGAAACATTTTCTCAATTGACTCTAGCTTGTGTCATGTTGTCCAAAACTAGCCAGATCATAGACAGTGCAGTCACAATTATACTCTTGTACATATGTATATATACATATATATGCACTGGAAAGATGTACAGCTCTAACGACAAGAATAAGGGACAGAGACAAAGGAAAGAAGACTATTAAGAAAAAACTATGTCCTAAATATTTGTGCTTGATTTTTTTTATAAGCTCTTCAGAGAACAGCTTTGGATTCTTTTTTCTTGACAAAGGGATAGTTGCTTGGTTTGAGATAGATCACTAGAATAGGATTTGTGAGTATACCTAATCATACGTTGTCAAATGTCTGCATTATTTAGATTGCAACCTAATGTAGTTTGCCGATATCTAATTCTTAAAATCCTCATGGTTATACACGCATTCCTGATTGAGTTAGGGTAATGCCAGTGCAGTCAAAGAGCCATTTAATAATAATAACTACGGTTTAAATGCACTGTCTGCATCTGCGTCCCAGACATTACACCAAGGACAACCTTCTAAGGCAGATACTAATTGGATCATCTCCGTTTCATGAGTGCCTAGCCTAGGTTAGCGTCTATCTTACATCCACAAAGAACTTGCAACAAGTCTCAGAGCCCCAGATTTTTCTGATGTGGTGATTATACTCCGAACTATCTATAATCTGGATTATAGATATGGCAATAACTCTGAATTATAGATAGTTCAGAGTATATCAAAACCTGGCAATCTAACCTGCATGTGACTATAATACTATGTTATTACATTATTACATTTTTAGATCCATGAATTCTATTTATGATTTCTTATGTACATACAATCAAAATGCCGATATAAGTATGCCACTTTGATGCAGTTTAACAAATGTTTATGGACATTACTGTGACACCAATAAAGATAAAACATTTCCATCACTCCAATGTCTTCTTGTGTCCTTTCTATCTGAATTCTTCTCTTATCACCATTAGGAGGGGGAGCATTTGTTAGTACTTCAGTGATTTTGACTAAGTTTTAGCTGTTATATATTTCAAACTTCAGGTAGAGGATCTTGTATCAGCAGAATTTTTAAATCACATGTATTATAATTTTATTCCATTTTATTCTTTATAAATAGTCTGCTTTTAAAGAGCCCATAATTTCTTTATTCATATCTGAGTAGACTGTAATTATTCAGAGCTTTCTTGTGATCGTAGATAAATATACATTGTATACAATTTTTTTGGCTGCTGTTATATTTTCATTTCCTTGGAAAAAAATCCTATGAATAAAGCTTCTGGGTCGGTTCTGCATACTTTATAAAGAACACATGCTTTCCCTAGTCAATGACATCATTTTCTGCCCCCAGCAGTGTATGAGAACTGCAGTAAGGCATACTTTTGTCTATCTTTTTTTTCTCTCCATCTTCCTGATTTTAATATTCAAATAGCTACAAAGGATACTAAATTTATACCTTACTGATGGCCAGTAAGGTTAAGTATCTTGCCAACTGCTAAGAGATGGAGTGCCTGCTCGTGTCCTTTATTGTTTTTAACTGTCTTTTTCATTATTGAGATGTGTTGAATCTGTCAAATTCTGCTAGACCACTTTCTTCACTCTAGTGAAGTTTGTGAGATTTTTATTGTCCCTTTTCTTACTATTCTTACATCACTTTTGAAAATTTAAGACCTATTACTCCTTATATCTAAATATCTTATGTCTATAATATCTCATGTCTAAATTTCTTAACAGGTTTTACACAGAGACTTTGTAGTGCATTTCTGCCAATTCCAATATCAATCAGTTGACCAATGGGTCTGCTGCCATTGACTGAGTTTTCAATTGACGCTGGGCCACATTTTTTTTTACATATCTATAAATTGTTGATAGCATATTGAAAATCAAATAATATATGGAAGAAACTTTAGATTGTTGTTGTAATGGTTAAGTGAAATTGCCAACTTGGTGAGACTGAAACAGTCCTCTAGACATGGATATAACTAGTTATCTTTATTAGGTTACAGGTGGAAAGAGAAGTCCACTGTGGGTAGGACCATGCCATGGGATAATAACCTTGAACTAAATAAAAAAAAATAGAAAGTGAAGTGACTATGCGATGTAGGATTCCCCTCTTCTACACTGTGAATATGTTGTATTACCAATGGGTAATAAAGAAGTTTGCTATGGCAGGGCAGAACAGAGCTAGGCAGGAAAACTAAACTGAATGCAGGGAGAAAGAAGGTGGAGGCAGGCAGATTCCATGTAGCTGCTGAAGGAGAAAATGCCCAGAACCTTTTCGGAAAGCCACAGCCTCGTGGCGATACACAGATTAATAGAAATGGGTTAATTTAAGATATAAGAGCTAGCTAGGAATATGTTGTACAGTGTTATAATTAATATAGTTTGTTGTATTTAATATAGTTTCTGTGTGATTGTTCGGGTCTGGGTGGCTGGGAATTGAGTGAGCACTCTCCATTTACAATCATGTGCCCTGCTTGTTGGATGTCATGTAATCAGCTGCTTCAAGCTCCTATTGTCTTGTCTCCCTATAATTAAGAACTGTACCCTTGAACTATTACCCAAAATAAGCCTTTTTCTATTAAATTTCTTTTGTTGTAGGAATTTTACCTTAGCAACAACAAAAAAATAAAGTAAGTATACAGTTCTGATGGTTGTTCTAGCAAGCAGGTAAATGATAACCAGGGTGTAGGTGGCTTTATTAAGGTATAATCTAGTTCCATTTTTCTACTTCTGAAGGCAGTCCATTAGTGCTGGGGTGTATTCTGCATACTTCTAGCATGGGTCTTCTGGAGTTTCAGTGCTTACAGTGTGAAGGATGCTCCCCTAACTTGAGGCAGGTGGGAGTTGGCATTAAATGCCAAACTCTATATACCTGCTGAAGCTGCTCAATTCCCTGCTCAGTTCTTTCTAGTTTATAGCTTTTATTTTTATCCAGGGCTTATTGAAGACTCTCCCCATACATGCATAATTCAATACTCAGCTAAGGATTTAAAAGGTACTTACTTTTATTTTGGAAGGGGAATTCCCTTCTCTGTTATTCTGTTCTTCCTGGGGACCCCTCTTCAAAACCTAGTCAGTTTGAACTCAGCTCTATTATTTCTCATGTCAACAAAACTAATATATTTAGCCTTTCCAAATAGAATAGGGAGGGGCCTCAACATCTATGTGGTCTCTTAGAGGTGCATCTTCCCCAGTGGAGTTTCCTTTAAATGACTGAACCCGCTTCGGTTTCATTCTGCTTTTAGCTGAATGAATTCTTATAAATGTTTCTGCTATTTTTGTATCTCTTCAGGCATTTATTATTGCTACTGGAACAAAATTAATTCTGATACTCTGTCATTGACAGAAGCTGAAACTATGTGCCCGCTCTTTTACAGGATAAAGTATGATTTCATGTTGTTTTAGTTATATTTGACTTCTTGGGACAAGTTAGTGTGGGGTATAAAGTCAACGTCAATGTCAACTGCCTCAATACATGTTCTTAAAACTGATAATTTCAAAAAGCAAAAGGAGAATAGACCGAAATGTAAACACTCACCATAAGATTTTAAAATTCATGAATATTGTCAGTTCTGACACTAGACTTATTTTCCTAAAATGCATATAAAATCGCATTACTATCTTGTTAAAATGGCATTTGCTTTCACCATTACCTTACATTACAGAAGTCCCAGTTCTAAAATATGCTGTTTCTAAACTCTTCACCAGTGTGGTTGACCTTATATCCCCAACTAGACATCGTCACATACTTCTTCCTTTTCCTGAGGCCTCACCATTCCCTTCCACACCAGCATGCTCACAGCTAAGTCCTCTCCTCCCAGGATACCTAGCATGAGCTCCTTTCTTCTTTTCTCTTTCGGGAAGCCTTTTTCCATTTCCAAGGTCTAGTGCTACTGTGCTCTCCTTTACAAAAGTATTGACAACCTCAAGAGTTTGTTTGGAGGATCTAGGAGGGCACTGCAGCTACCTGTATAACCTGGATGGAAGGCCAGTCTTCTTTTATGGACTTTGCCTCTCACCCACCGAGCCTGCAGCTCTAGGGGCTCTAATAATGCTTACAAGACCTACAGTGATTTAAAGAAGACAAAACTCCAAGCATAGAGAAGGGAGGATTGAAATACAGTCCCACCATAACTAAGAAGCTGTTGGTAATTGATACCTTCTGGAGAGTGGGAAAACCAGCTTTCTCCACTGAAGTGTCACTGAGTATATCAATCACAGTCCAGGGTAGGCTCCATGCCCCGGAGACCAATACAAGATGGACCCCAAATTTTTTTGTGAATGTTTTGTTATTGTTGTTTAGTATTATTTGTCTTCTTCTTGTTGTTTTTAGATTAGTTGTTATTATTTTCATTGGTTTTTTTTTTAAGAAAAAAATAAAAGGAGGGAGAAAACATGAAGCTGGGTGGGTAACAGTGTGAGAAGGATCTGAGAAGTTTTGGGGGAGGGGAAAACATAATCCAAATATACTATATGAAAAATGCTTAAGTAAAATACATTTATTTTTTAAAAAAATATTTACAACAGTTACAGGACAAATGATGTGAGATTCTTCTCTGTAAGCTGTGGATATGTTTTATTACCATTGATTAATAAAGAAGCTGCTTTGGCATACGGCATGGCAGAATAGAGCTAAGCAGGAAAACTAAACTTAATACTGGGAGAGAAGGTGGAGCCAGGGATATACCATGTAGCTGTCAAAGGAGAAAGATGCCAAAACCTACTGGTAAGCCACAGCCTTGTGGTGATACACAGATTGATAGATGGGTTAATTTAAGACAAAAGAACTAGCTAGGATTATGCCTAATCTATTGGACAAATAGTACTATAATTAATACAGTTTTTATGTGATTATACAGGTCTGGACAGCTGGGAACAAAAGAGCAATCCCTGTTTACAGACAAATTTATATTCTCATAAAAATATAGTCTCATATTCTTATAAGATTCAGGTTAGCAAACTATAATCACCTTTCTAAGAGGCTCTGTTTCTCATTGCATAAACGCTGTAGAACAAGGCACCAAGTTTCTTTCCTTAGTCTTTCAATCCACTGGGAGAGTAAGAGACTTTTTATTCCCTTGTGTGTCACTGACTATATTCATCACCAACTCTTTGTAGGTACCTATATGGTGGGCTTGAATTAAATTCAAAATCAAGGACAAGTATTATGACTTTTCAATATTATCATTATTTTCATAATTCTGAGGAAATACTCCTGCCACTCAAATACAATCAGAAACTAAGAAGCAACATGTCATATGCATCCACAACCATGTGGTTCCCACCTCACACATGCAGAACATGCAGCTACTTTTCTCTGGTTTGATGAAACCCGGCACAGAACCTTTGGTTCAGGTTTCTCTAAGCATACAGCTGGAAAGGCAGCAGGCTTTTTCTACCTGTCCTTGGGAAAGCATGGATGAGCAGAATTGAGGCTGACAGTGTATCAAAGCCCAATTACAGCTAAAAAAGAAAGAAAAGGGGAAAAAAAAGAATGGTTCACCAACACGGCTGCCTAAATATAAGCTGAAGAAGGACAATAATAAACATCCTCAGGTGGAAAGGAAAAGCCCAGGAAGCCCCAACCCCACACAAAGAACTACAGACAGCGAAGGAATTATGGGAGTAGGAGAAATAGTCTTCCTTGGGGATAAGTACACCAACTGGTTAACTGATACAAAATGTGTGTGTGTGTGTGTGTGTGTGTGTGTGTGTGGTATATGGAAGAATTTGGGAGGAATGAAAGAGGAGAAGGAAATGATGTAATTATATTATAATCTTAAAAAGATAAAATAAATAACTTTTTTAAAGAATAAAAGAACAAAAAGAAAAAAAGCCTAAAAGCTATCGGAAAATAAAACAAGATTTCCAGACAGCAACAGGACCATCACTATATAAGAGGAATAGGGGAAAAGGCAGTTAAGTTCTAAATGTAAATACAGTAACCATGGACTGAATGTCTCAGGACTGCCATTGGTAGACTGTGTCCCCAGCGGAAAATACTTAGATTTCCTCTGAGGCGCTCAGCTGGACAACACTCCCCAGGCACCTGCTAGTTTTGGAGGCTCACGAGATCAGATCCTATTTAAAGGGTAAAAATGAAGTAAATACTTCAGTGACAAGGCCCTAACGTCTGTACACACAATTCTATACAGACCTGCAGCTTCTGCAGAAGGGCCCCAAGGCTGCAGGAAAAGCCTGCAGTGCTACAGGACAGTGCTGGGCCTGCTGGGAAAGTACCCATGTCCCTAAGTGACTGTGTGAAGCCAAACTGCACTCCCTTGAGCACCCCAAATGGACTGCGAAACAAATGGTCAACAAATCTTTAGTATGTAAAGCAACTAGGGCAATGAGATGTTTCCAGAGGCAGTGTGTCTAACATTTTCACTTCCGGTGACAAAATGTAACTCTTATCCAATTTAATGATTTGTAGTTTATAAGCTTTCATAAAACAAATTCAGATTGTTTTTACTGAATAAATATATTGTCTTCATTAATTAGTCAGTTTAGAATCTGAAACTCGGCGACCACCCAAAACCTGCCTCTTTAAACCATTTGAACAGCTACAATGAAGCGTGTTTACTGTCTAGAAACTGCCTGTGCTTAGTCAGGATGATCTGAAGACAGTACTGAGGCCTTGCCCAGGACTGCTCTTCATCAGAGACATGGCAGGCCCACACATTCCTAAAGCCCAGGCTTGCTGCTAAACTGGTGTACCTGTCATTCACCCCCCTGATGGTGCTGCCTAAATTCTTGATAATTCTCCCCATTATCTGACAAGGCTAAGTTCAGGTGACATCATGTTATTAAGCATGATATTTTAGTTTTTTTCAGACTGTAGTCTAAAGAATAACACTGTCTAAGAGTCTGGAAGAGAGATGGATTTCAACTGTGCTTAAGGAAACAGTTTTTCATTTCTTTCACTATTATGTAGGGTTTCTGGGATTTGATAAACAAATGGCTAAGTCAATTTTAAATGAAGGCAAAAAAGCAATAATATAATAATAATACATTAAATAATAATGTAAAAAAGAAAGCAATAAGCAAAAATGTGTGAGACACTATGGATACTATGGACTGTGGTCTAGTAAGTGTAGAAGCCAGCCCCCTTTTCCCCCACCTTCGAGAAAAAACAAACAAACAAAAAATAAACAACAAAAACAAAAAAAACAGAAACAAGAGTTCTAATTTTTTTCCTTAAACATTAAAAGTGCTATTTAATAAAAATCTAGTTATCTATGGGTCCTGTGAGGTCTCTACCTTAGCCTACAAACACAATTTTCTAAATGGTTCTGGGGGAGGCGACTGCTGAAGTTCTTTGATTTGCATATACTCATTTAATCTTCTTTGGTAAAGAAAAGACAGTAACTTAATCTAAAAACAATCACACAAAACATATTATCCTGGAAACATGAGACTCCTTTCACAGAATATACTTCTTAGAAACCCAATAGGATGCAACAGGGTTCTTCTGAAATCAAATCAATATGAATCTATTAAAACCTACCATGCACAAAGCATTCTGTAAGAAACTATGAGCAAATAACATTCTGTAACATAGTAAACACATCTATTGTAGATTTACTGTGTCTTTAATGGCGTGCTAGAAGACTTGCATGTGGCATTTACTTGTTATACCCTGGCCTTTGGTCTGTCAAGGAGGGGTACTCACTCCTTTTTGTGATTAAACTGACAAGAACTTTGAATAGTGCTTAGCGTGTAGCAACTATGTACTAAGAGTTGTCTATACCTACTTATCATGTAGGCATCTATTTATCATAAAATGTTTCTAAAGTAGGGTCCTGCGCAGTAGGTTTGCTATTAGGACCTTCTGATCTCAATGAGATTTGAAGAGCTAACATTTGTACAGTATTTATCTTATGTGATAGTCTTGTAAACATCCAACAAAACTTAAACTGATTTTGTTCTAGAAAATAACTAACTATAGCAACTATCCCTTTCTTTGTATTCATGTCATTTTCATTGTAAATTTCCCTTCAATTCTGTAGCTTAATTAATAAAAAATGGAAATTATGGAGTTAATGTCAGGTCCTGTAGGAGTTGGAATCAGTGTGTTTTCTTGATAAATTTCCCGAGAGTGGTAAGATAATGGGCTGGTGGTCAATGTTGTGAGCAATCATTGGTCACTAAAACTCTGAGCTCTGATACCAAAAACCAGAATATTTTCTTCCAATTTAAGGAGTTATCCTATCATACTCTTCCATGAGTCCTAATCAAGTATCTAGAGCCTTTGTCCTTAATATCAGACATTGTGAACTGGGATTAGAGATACATTCAACATCAAGTAGAATTCAAGATTCACTTCATTCAAGATTATTGAAGAATCATGAAGTGCCTGGAACACTAAAAGGCATTTGATCTTTGGTCTTTGAAGTCAAGATAAATACATCCATATATAGAAAGGAATAGTCAAGCATTTATCAATTTCTATCATTTCTATAGAACATATTTACCATATTGATTATAGTGATATTTTCACATAATCATGAGCATGTATGGACACTGAAAAAATCATAAGGAAATGTACAGTCAAGAAAGCTGGAGTTATCCCAGCACTCGGGAGGCAGAGGCAGGCAGATCTCTGTGAGTTCGAGACCAGCCGGGTCTACAGAGCTAGTTCCAGGACAGGCTCCAAAGCCACAGAGAAACCCTGTCTCGAAAAACCAAAAAAAAAAAAAGAAAAGAAAAGAAAAGAAAAAAAGAAAGCTGGAGTTATTAGATGGTAAGTAAAAGGGCTCTAGCATCAAACCATTAACTCATATTTCTTAAGAGTTTCTGCATGTATGTAACAGGTCTACAATTGGCACCTATATGAATGCTTAAGGAAATGGAAAGCTCTAGCATTTGTACAGTACAGTTTCTAGATACTTGGATAAGCATCCAAAGAATCTTAATTGATAGATCTTACAAACAAACAAAAACTGCAGCAACTATTTTCTTTGTGCATATATGTTCTTTGCAATGTATGTTACTCTACAAATCCTCTCATTGAGAAGCGGAATCTCTTTCCCCACACTTGGAATCTAGGTTGACCTTGTAACTGGCTTTGGCCTCTGAGAGAAGAAGGCAGAATTCCAGACTCAAGCCTCAAGAGACTTTTCATGCCAGCTCAGCTGCCACGTGAGCAATCCCAGGCCAGTTTGCTGAAGGATAAGAGACCAAGTGGAAGAGAGATAAGCTGTCCCATCTGGGGCCCTCCTAGTCAGTCAGCAGTCAGCTCTCTGGGCAATGTCCCAGACATATGAACCAGCCCAGTTAAGAGAAAAAGGACTATTTAACTCTGTTGAATTCGCAGAATTATGAGTTGAGTAAACAGTTGTGTTAAACCATTAACTTTGATAATATTTGCTATACATATATACTTTATTAATGTGCACCCCTCCCCAGCATCATCAAAATAAAGCAATTCCTTCAAGTTAAAAACTAAAGGCAGAAGTTTAAATAGCTGCCCTGAAATCTTGGCGTGGAGGGGGCAGAAAAACAATACAGCTGAAGTAATCGGGTGAAAAGTTGATTCCCGGAGAGGTCACCCAGAGCCTGCATGAAAGATTTATGTGCTAGGTACCGAATAACATCAGTGTTTCCTTAAGGGAGGAGAAGAAATAGCTGTGAGAAAATACAATACAGTGACAAGGAGATCTACATCTTGAAGCTTCACAGATGTGAGGAATTTGGATTAGCTCTTTGAGACTGCTTTGGGCTGACTCAAAAATTAACTAATATGAATGTCCGCAAACCTGCCGGTTAATCTGAAGATGAGAGTTTGGTCCAAGGGAAAGGATAAGTATAATGGAATAAACATTTACATGTTTCTTAGGAAGAGCTTTTAGTTCTGGGTCACACATCTAACTCCTTCAGCGCTGATCCCATTACTCTGAGACTGATGTTTAAGAAACAAGGATTTGCTTCTTTCTCCTAGAATCTAAGACCCAATTAGTACGTAGATAACCAAGAAAAAAGGACTTTTCCTGCTCTTATTGGACTAGCACTTTTAACTGAGGGGGAAATATTTCTGAAATATTTACAATATCCTAAAATTTCTTGGAAATATATAAAGCAATGAACAGTCTAACAGTCTTCATTTGCTGGAGTTGAGGGTGAGACATCAAGCTGATTAAAATTCTGCATAGCCTGTGACCAAGTTATATTTGGCAGATGATAATTTGTAGTAAATACACTATTTTAAGGCCTAGCTCATGCATCAACTTTTACATATCTATGCTCCCCTCCTAAAACAAAAACTCAAGTGAGAAAAACCTCATCATGACAAAGATAGCTAATTGTGAACTCCGTATCAATAATTCTCCTTTTTTACTGACAAAGCCTATATTAACTGGAGTGGAAAGATGTATAATTTTAAAAGCCTGTATTTGCCAGCATTACTTTTAAAGACAAAGAAAGACAAATGGCTCTTGTAAGTGGAAGTAGATACCATTGGTTGGATTTCTGAGCCTCTCTCTCTCTCTCTCTCTCTCTCTCTCTCTCTCTCCCATATATTCATAAATATGTATATATATGTAGTTAGATAGATGGATATATATTATATAGAGAAATATGTGAAATATATGTACTTATATGTGAATCTCTAATATATATGTATATGATCTATAATAGGGAGTTTTCTCATGTTTACCTGTTTATTGTATTATAACTTTGTTTGCTATTTTTATATCTCCCTGCACAGATGAAAACATGGTGCTAATCCCAAGGCTACTACCCAAGCAAACATGAGACTGAAGATTGTACTATAATGCTTGCTACAGGAGGAGCTCAAAATGCCTGGTCACTGATTCTTTCTATAGAGGAGGCCCACTAGCACTGAACTGTTTCTCACTAGATGAGAGAACTTGTTTTTCTCCATAAAAGTTAAATTAGGTTTTGCATAATTCACTGTCTTAATGTGAGGTGTCTGTAACTAAGAGCCTGATGTGATTTCCAATTTCCAAACATATATTTTAATTAATTTGTGGTGCATCCTTTGAAGTCGTGGACGAGAAGTTTCTCTGCGGTCACTATAGAAATATCAAGTACTAGAAAATGAAGAACTGACAAAATATTATGAGGTGAATACTAGAGTGAGGAACCCCCCAGCAGGTCACCATGGGGGGTGCAGCGGTGGGAGTAAGTACTAAGCACTGTAAGTACTAAGTACTGATTGCAGTATTAAACAGAAAAAGCAGCTGGGGAAAAAGAATCACAACTGTTCCAGTCAAATGGCCATGTGGCCTTATATTACTTAGATTTCACCAAATCTCACCAGGGAGGGATATTTCCATCAGCAATCAGGGTGGATTTACTAGAGGTAGATACTACTGGTCCCAGGGAAGAGAATGAGGATCATATTTCCCTGGAAGTGTGGAGACAGTTTGACTGAGGAGTAAATTTCCCATCAGAGATGATAGAGTGTTTAGGGGCTATATTAGCTGATGCCAGGGGTGCTGTATGATGCTAATAAACAGGAGACAGTATTTTGGAAAGGTCCCTTGCAAACTTGGTAACACATCTTTATTATGGTCTTTAATCCAGCAATTTACTTGAGACAGAAAGAGTCTCACAAATCATTCTTATCCGAACGCATCTGGGGATTTCGATCCAAGAAGAGAATGTTCTTGGAGAATTATGGAAAGCCAAGTCCTAACACTACATTGCTTTTAAGGACAATTTCTCAACATAAACCACAAGTCTGGTGTTAATAGAGTCTAAACAGTAATGGAAATCTTGACCTCAAGCGAAGAAGAAATTCTAGCTGCCTTCTCGGAGCAGTCATTACAGACCTCCTTGGGTGTGTAGCTTCACCTGGGTTAACGACACAGCCTGCCCTCCTTGCAGTGGAAGTCTTCTTAATAGAGATCAGGTCAAACTGAAAGTAGGAGGAAGACAGACCTTTCTCTTTCGGAGAAGAAAAAAAAAATGAGCCAACTTAATGAATCCTCTTGTACCAGAACCTTCCCAGTGGCTGGGGACGCAAGTTCAGCCTGGAGATGATGTAGGGCAGAATTAACAGGTGCCTCTAAGACAAACTCATTTGTTTTATCAGGGAATGAGATCTGCGGAGAAAGGTACTCTTTCCTGGAGGAGTTTGGCTTTTAAACTTCAGTCGTGTTGTGGGCTCCCTTCTCTTCATTTTCTCCATACGAGGAAGCAAACATGTCCTGTTATAGCTCATCCTCGCATAGGCTCTAGGAAATGGCCACGGGTTATAGGTGAAAGGATGAAAGACAGGAAAATCTTCAGGAGAGAAATCTTTGTGCACTTTCCCCTGAATGCCTAAAAGAGAACAGTTAAGAACCTTCCTGTGGATGTATGTTTGCATAAAAGGAGAAACTTGAGACATACACAAGGGAAAGTCAGGTTTGGAGAACCTTTGGCCAGAGCCTGCTTTCCCAGGGCTGAAAGGGACTAATGACCTGGTGGTGTGGGGGGGGAGGGGCAGAGCACTGACTCTAGAGAGAGATGTCCAGTGGCCTCTGCAAAGCAAACAAGCAAAAGTGTTGTTTGCTGCCCGGTCCTAATATTGACTCTCTCGTTAACCGTTATTTATTTTCAAGATGTACTCTGAGGGAATCATCTCTTATGAAGAATAAATTTAGGGGCAAGAAAGACTTTGATCATCCTGCCAAGCCTTACAATTATTCTTTCACTTGACATTCTGTTCTGATTAAAAAGAAAAGTTGGCCTACACTTATTAAAAGACTAATTTGGAGCCAAAAGGCTACTTATTCTCTATCCTTCATAATTTGATTTTGTTTCTATAGGAAAAAAGTCGAATGCAACTTAGATCATATAGTTCCGATGACATTTTATCATTTCTTTTTTAGTAAAAAGTTCTAGTGTCTTAGTTTCTCTCTTTATTGTTGTGATAAATACTCTGCCAAAAAAACTTCATAAAAAAAAAAAGGCTTGCTCGAGCTCACAAGTCAAGGGCAAAGACCACAATGGCAGGTAGTCGAGGTGGAAGAGGCTTGGAGCAGCTGGCGGCACGGCACCCACAATCAGGAAACAAAAAGGTTCCCTTCGTTAATTACAGTCTAAGATCCCCTACCGAGGGAATGGTCCTGTCACAATTAACCAAAGCAAGATATCCCCTAAGGTAGGCTCATGGGACCCATCTCCCAGGAGTTCTACAGCCTGTCAAGTTGGCAATGCTTGGAGGCTCTTGCAGCATCCCAGTATGTATGCTTATAAGATCTAAAATTCTAAATATTCAAGAAATTGGGGTGGTTTGAACGAAAATGGCCATCATAGGCCCATAGGGAGTGGCACCTCGTTGGAGTAGCTGTGGCTTGTTGGAGGAGGTACCACTAGGAGGAAGGCTTTGATGGTTCTGAAGTTCCAGTCCGTTCACCATCTGCTGCCTGCCAATCCAGATGAAGAAATCTCGGATCATTCTCCAGCACCATGTCTGCCTGCAGGCTGCTGCTTCCCACCACGATGATACTATACTAAACCTCTGAAACCATAAGCCAGCCCCAATCAAATGTTTTCCTTTATAAGAGTTGCCACATTTGTGGTGTCTCTTTACAGCAATAAAATCCTAAGACAGAATTGTATCAGAAAAAAAAAAACTTGGCAAAGAAAAGGCAAGCACCATTTTTTAAATTAAGTTTTATCATTTAAAGAACGTAGACCTATGTAAACTGGTATGAGAGCACCACATAGTGCCACGTGTAATTTCTGTATGTGACTCTGTGGCCATGTGTGCATGTGCTCTTGGATTCTCCAATGTTCCTTTAAAATATTTCTAAATTATTAGGCTCAAATGTTTTTCCTTAAGAAAAAAAAAGGGGGTGGATTCAAGAATACAGAGAACTAGTTGGAGGCTCTTGCACGCAGGATGCCCAGTCCCAAGGCTTCAGTCCTAGACACATGTACACAATGCACAATATACACATGAATATATATACATATATGTGTGTGTACATATATATAAGAGACTATGAGTTTGTGAGGGTGAACACAGGAGGAAGTTGAGGTGAGGAATACAGTGCTCATGTACAAAGTTCTCAAAAACATTAAATTACAAAAGGAGAAAGCAACAGTTTGCTGAGTGAAATCTATAGGAAAGGATTGCTCCCCATCAACCATTCAGTGGACATCTAGTCTCTAGGTCCCTAACCCAGTATGTGTACTGGTTAGATTGCTGAAGCATCCCCCACCTTCAAAGACTATCAAAGTCACCCTTCTACAAAGCTGCCACCAAAGGGAAATGCATTATTTCCAGAAATGGATGGAGCGCAGCTTTCTCCTCCTTAGTCAAGCCTCAGTGGCCAGGTCCAAAGCGCTTGATCTATGTCAACTCCAAGGCCAACCTCTGTCCAGCCTACTTTGTTCCCTAGGTCTCTGCAAGACACTGGGATTCTGCCTCAGGGTGGTGACTGCATGACCGCTACATAGTTCTCCACCAGAGTTTCCTACAGATCCAGAGCCTTTGATTCACATACTGACCTAGGAACAAAGAAACCAGAAAATAGAGGGTCAGAGCTAGCGGGACAACCTGGGCGAGTGGTTTCTCTAGGTCGATAAAGAAAATTCTGTTGATTCTTCATATTCTTGGACCAGATTCTGAAGAGGACAAAGCACTGTGTTAGAGACACCTCGCCTTCATCTAAATCTCTATGTTTTCCCCCCTCAGAAGGACCATTTTGCCTCATCTTAAATGCTTGTAAAAGAAGTTAAAATGAGCCATGTGTGCTTTTCTTCACAAAGGAGCCCTATATTTAACACAGTGCACACACTCAACACCTTTGACGGCTTGGAGGAGAGCTGTGTTTATCACATAGGCTTATGAAATAAGAAAGTACACACTTCCTCATCCTTGAAAACTTTGCAATGTAATTCACAGCCAAAATGAGGAAGCCCTGCGTAATACAACACTTGGCAAGAACTCTAATCAGCGACCTCGCAAAGCTGGATGCAGTTCTTCAGGTCATCTCCGGACACATCAGGGCGTCTTTACTTTCAGTTGCACATGCCAGGTCTGGGGGATGGGTATTTAGGAGACCTCGTGCGTGCGTTCCGCGGAAGTGCTGACCAATGACGAGTCGTAAGCCAACTGAGAAGGGAACGCTGCTGGTGTGACAACAGTTTTGACCACAGGGAATGAATGATGGCGAGAGCTCAACACACTGCCGCTGTGCAGCAAGGTAACACAGATTTACATGATGATAAGGCATTCCAGACAGGCGGTTCCAAGCATGGAACAGTTCCTCCAGGTTCCGCTCTGACTCAGCTTTGTTTCCAGGCAGGACTGCTGCTGTTGTCTTGGTTCTTAAACAACACGACAATCCGGTAGCTCATAACTCCGAGCAGGCTGAAAGCCATCCAAACAAGTTGAAAGTCAGGTCACATAAGCAGACCCCAAACTGACCATCACAAAAAGAGTTATAATGTGATGAGAAGCTCCAGGGAACGTATTAAATCCGCCGGCCTTGTCAGTGTGAAACAGGCGCAGTCTTGCCTTCTCGGCTCCACTGTTTAGAGAGCCCACTAAGAAAACACTCCATGCTTCTTCATCTGCTCGACACTGTGGTAATTAGCACCTCCCATGGCACGGGCCACCTCAGCAAGTGAAATATTACAAGAAGACTCGACCAGTCGTGACCGGTCAATAATACAGAATTAGCTCATTCCCATATACATTCTGGCCTTAAAAGAGGAAATCAACTTGAAAATGCTTCAATGCTGTTGAGTTTACAAGTAAGGCAAAGTCGAGAAATGCAGACATTGTTTTAAAATGCCCTTCAGGGACTCAGAACTTCAGAAGGTAAAATGGGAGCAAAAAGACAATTTACACTAAGCTCTGCTATGCAGGCATCGAGTGGCAAGGGACAGAGGAAGCCCACAACTCTGCATGTTTCCACGCTTAGAATGTTTTCAGGCATTAAGTCAGAAAATTGGATCTGTTTAGGCAAACTCTTGGTTATTTTTACACAATAATATGCCTCTGCTAATTAGTAGTGCAGAATTTCTACACATCACAAAGTGCCGGGGAAAATTATTCCTTTGAGGTTTAGCCTACTGTAAATTCTGTGAAACCCCAACATACTGTGAATATCTTTTGGCAAGTCACGGAGCCATCAGCAGGAGCAAGGCATATTAGATCCCCAGGTCTTAAAGTCTCAAAGAGAAAAGCTAAGGTGAATGGTGTTCCTAGCTTTCTTTAATTTGGAGAAAAGGACTCTGGCTTGGTTCTTCTGGTTTTTGTTGTTGTTGTTGTTGTTGTTTGTTTTGTTTTGTTTTTGTTTTGTTTTGTTTAAAGATTGTTTAGATGGGGCATTCTAGGAAATCTGATGACTCCCTCTCAAAAGGCTGTGTAAGAAAATAAAATTCAAAAGATGGATATATGTTAGGTAACTAGTTAGATATCTAGTTGGATAGCTAGTAAGATAACTAGGAAAGAGGGACAAATATTCAATATACCAATTTTAGAGGACAAATGTTCCAATATGATTTCAAATCAGTAAAAGCAGCTTGACACAAAGGAAAAATCAGGAAACTTATGTGACATAAGATCAACAGGACAACTAGACATGGCCTAGAAAGAGCAAATACAGAACCAGCAATAACTAGGTAAGAAAGAATCATCGTGAATCTTGTTTATTCCTTTGATGCATACATTAAAATACAACATAATGAGTCGAGGCATGACCTATGTTTTAAAGAAATGTTTCCTGAATCGTTGGAAACTTGTCTGTGTCACCCCTCTTCATCCGCGCTGCAGTTTAGGGAAGGAAACTGCTCTTGAAGCCTTCACACAGTCCGTTTCTCCCTCCAGCACGTTCATCTGGTCATGAACACAGGTAAGACTCTATTCAACAAGTGATGCATCTATTGCCTCCTTTGTTTATTTTTTACTGAACTAAAAATGGAAGGTTCAAGTGCCAAGTGCTGCTACGAACTCAAGATGGAGATACAATGATCCCACCTTTACCAAGACAGCAGGCAGACGTGATAACGAAGGCAGCTAACACAGCCTTCCTCCGCCCTTAGTTGCTGTGTTTCTCCTTTCCACTGCTGTCAGCAGAACTTGGCAGCTGCGGAAAATCCTGATGCTGTCCACATGTGACTTCTCTTAGTGGTTTCAGGAGTCATTTGTCATTCTTATGCCCTCGAGAAGGCTTTAAGCAAAAGCTACAGGTTCTGGCGTCAAATGCAAAGGGTGGATTTCTCTCCTCGTACATTGTTACTGTTTGTAGTTCCGGAAAAACTGCTTAGAACTTTGACTCTTGATAGCCTTATCTATAAAATGAAGACAATTCCTTGCTGTTGTTTTGAGACACAGTCTCACTATTATAGCCCAGATTCATCCTGCACTCACTGTGATCCTCCTGCTTCAGTTAAGTGGCTCAGGTTGCAGGTGTGCCTCACCATTCCTGGTTCATTCTTATTAAATTTCCAAGTTGGCAAAATATACAAAATAGTGGGTTTCGTTATGACATTTTCATGCTCATGTGTCATACTCTTGCCCCCATGGAAAATATAAGCCTTATCTTTAAAGGTGGTTTTGAAGATTAGTGTAGATCAAATGGGTAGGCACTTAGGACCTGCTGGATGCTCATTAGATGGTGGGTGCTGTAATTATCATTAGCTTCATTATTTTAATCTACTATCACAGGTACTTGCACAGAGGTGTCGGTACAAAGAAGGATTTATGGGCATGATAAGTGGACTGAGTCCCAAGTCAGGGTGAAGCGTCCCTCAGGTACAAAGGGCAGAAATCTTGTTCTTTGAACCAACATGATGCAGATGATCTGGACCTCTTCCTCAGCACATCTCCCAGAGCTATTTCATGCGTAAGCAGAAGGAAAGGGAATAATTGCTACTGATAAACAAAGGAAAATGATTTTCTCTTTCAAAGGATACCATGTTCTTCACCCAGCCTTCTGGAAAACTTGCCACGTGAAATCACTTCACATTCTTTTCAGCCCCCACAAGGCACATGTGGGCTTACTGGAACATGGGTCTTGTAAATATGCCTGAATGTCAGGATTTTGGCTGTAACACAGGAACAAGGAAGGACTCCAGTTATATCTTCCTGTGTTCTTCCTGATTTATGAGCCAGACTTCTGGTATTTGATACATATGTGTGGGTAGTCAGTGCTTTCTCTTTTTTCCTTCCTTCTTTCTTTCTTCCTTTCTTTCTTTTTTTTTCTTTCTTCCTTCTGTATTGTGATTTTTATGAAACCATGATCTAGACCTTAGAAATAGATGTAAGACTGTTGAAATAAAACTCTATTGACTGATAATGATTTAAGCAAACACAATTTAGCAAAACTGTTTTCAATATAACTTGAAATTGTGGTCGGTATTCTAGAATTAGAAACCGGGAATATTCATAGCAAATTGAAAATTCAATATGTTAGTAGCAACAGACAGCTAATAGTATTGTCCTTAATTGACATAAAATGCTGTGTTCTTTTAATATTTTCTTTTTTCAAAGACAAAAATATTTACTCAGAATATTAAATGACCTAGAGTTTGCAAAAGTTGTTGATTATAAAACTAATTGACACATAAATTAAACTACTACAATGTAAAAACTGTGAGAATATTATAGCAATTAATGCATATGTACATATTATATATCTTTACATGTTAATTTATTTTTGAAATAATTCCAAATCCATATACAATTTTCAGCATCAAGAGGAACTCCCTTGTTTCTCGATCAGATCCAACTAGGTTTTCTCATTTGTTAATACTTTACTATGCTTGTCCATCATAATACACACTAATTATTACAAATATTTTCACATATGTTTCTTAATTTCTGTTATTATAGCCAGATAAACATAATGCAAAATATTATATATGCATTCAGTGTATTAGATACCAAGTATCATGGAGTTACATAATTTATGGGAGAGAATTTCTTTTGAAATATCTGTTGCTCATTGCTGATTATTCTTTATAATATGATTTTTTTAAACTAGTTACAAGATTTAGAATGCTACTTTTTGCTACACTGACCAGTGAGAATAGACACTTCTATGTCATTAACAAGCAAACTACTAAAACATACAATAAGGACAAAATGTCTTTGAAAGCATTAAGATAGCACTTTCCTTGTATTTCTCAGATGTATAGATTTATTAATATAATAAGCATACATTTTGATAAATACTTGCTAAAACAAATATCTACACAAAAATACTTGCTGAAACATTTTCAAAGATTTATGAAATATGTTTGTGATAAGTGTGGATACACTGATTTTTTAAGCTGTGACTTATAATTTGAATCTTTGCCAACATCTTGAAAACATTTTGTAAAAGTTATTTTTTCATGGAATATGTACTTTTCTCTAGAAGAAAAAAATATATCTGTTATCTAGAAAGAAACTCAATATTTCTCACTACTGACGATGTCTGACATATAAACATGGCAATTCACTGAAGCCTGGTTGCAATTCCAGAAGGGCTGAAGGGCATGGGGTTAAGCCGGGGCTGTATTTATCAATATGCTTCTAAACGAATGAGTGGATCAAGTAACATACAAAGAGGATGGGAATTAAATGTAATTAAAGTCACTGTCTCAGCAGACAGAACAGGTTACAACCTTTATTCTCTAAGCAAACCCCCTCACCCTTATAAGCCTATTTGAATCATAAATAAAAGAACCCAAGGTTCTTTAAAGCTCTTTTCTAAAAATGTTATACTTAGCTTGTTTTTAAAGTCTGAGCTAAAATTACAAAGCAGAGATGTCCAGATGAATGATTTAAAAAAAAAAAAAAACATCAGGCTAAATTACTGAAAGTGCAATGATGTCTTTTATGCTATTACATGTATGTTTTTCTTTTAGTTTAAAGAATGTTAGGTAGGACACACTTGCCAGAAAGGAATACAGACCCAAGGAAAGAGAAATGTATCTTAACTTCTGACCGTATCTGTGGTCCAGCACATGTCTATTAGACACTACTTCCCAAAATGGTCTACACACAACCATTTGTGGCTATGATCTTGAGAGCAGTGGGAAAGAGGGGAGAAATAGAGAGATTTTTTTTAAAGTGTAGTTAAGTGATTGGTTAATCCCCGGGAGGCAATATTCTTCATATGATGTCCTGGTCCTGGTCCAGTGGAGCTGACTGCTCTGCAATTTGAGCGGAGGCTGTCAGATGAAGATGGAGTGAAAATTACTTCTGAAAAAACAAGTGACTTGTTCCATGTTGCGAAGCGGTCATGGTTCTGTAAGGCATGTCTGTACAGGAGGGGAAAGATCATGGGACTAGTGGTTCAGCAGGTAGGTGTCTGCCTGTAATGTTCATTGCTATTGTTTCTGCTTAGATGTGATATAACTTGTAGGAATATGGAAAATAGAGAACAGAAAAGAGTGTAAGTACACACTTGCCAATACTCCCATAACCTACCGGATAATTACTTAAAATGTGGTATATTTTTACATCATTCTTTTCCCAAAGGATTGCTTGTGCTAAGGGATGGAGCACTGAACTGGAAACTCTGTGGGCATGACCCAGTACTTGGGGCTTTCTTACAGGCCCTTCATATGGTTCTGATGGTGCCAAAATTCAAGAACAACTTATATTCTAAAAAGTTAGTAGAGGTTTAACAAGATGACTCTGTGTCTAATGGTGCTTGTCACCAAGCCTGATCATCTGAGTACCAAAACCAATGAGTGATAGAAGAGAACCCAATCCTGAAAGTTGTTGTCTGACCTCCAACATGTACGAGAGCACGCGCACATGTGCACACACACGCACATAATCAATATAAAAATGTCTTCTAAACATATATGTTATGAAACTAGGGGAAAGAGAGGAAACCAGTAATGGGTTTGAATGTACCTAGTTCCTCAAATAGAGGAGAAAATCGGCAGTAGAACATGACTCACAACTCCCCCGTGAAATCACCATTTTTTTGCTGAGCCAAGAAATAGTATATCTATGTATATATCTCCTCTTCATCTTACTCCAGAAAGTGTAGAGATGATTGGCACTTGTAAGATGTCTATATAGAGACAAGTTTGAGAGTCTCACAGACTACGTAGGGTTTCATACAGTTTTTCTAAAGTGAGTAAATACTGGAAGAAAATAAAACTTCAGACCCTAAATATTGTCAGTTAAAAAGAACTAAAATTCAAGTAGATAATTAGTCATAACTAATTTAAAAGGGTCTTGCAACAATATTCTGTACCTCAAGCACCTTTTCTTAAATCATCGGAGACATGGAATTGTTCTTTCGAAAAAAAACAGTATACAAATAGATTGTTCTCTGTGTGTGTACCTGTGTGCATGTGTACACATACATACGGAGGCCATAGCAGATATCAGTGGTTTTCCTGTTGTTCTGGGGTGGAGATGTGTGCTACCAGGCCTTGCTTTTTGCATGAGTACCAGAGATCCAGATTTAGGTTCTCGTAATGACTGAGTCATCCCCTACCCCAGATTGTTCACTTTCAACTTGGAGCAACAGTGGTGTGGTGGCTATACGTGTATCATCACATTTACCATTTATAGACTTCTGTCTTCTTAAAGCAATGATGCCCATATTGTCTTGAAAAGGAAAAGAAATAAACCCAGTCTGCTGAGGCAGAGTCATGGGCTGACATCAGCTTCCAATGTGTCTTAGACGTCAGAAGCACGTTGCTACAAGCCAATGGCTTTACTTTTGGCAGCGGGTCTTTTTTCTCTGGGTGGGCTCATAATTCCCTAGAATTACCATGTACTTGAACTAAATATGAGTGAGGGAAAACTTTAATAACAATAAGGAAAAGGCCTCTCAAAGAGCCCTTTCATGTTCTAAAGCATCTTATGTATTTCTGGTTTAAGGTTTCCTTATCACAGCTAAGCCAAGGAGACATACTATTTACCCCTGTGATAAAGATTTAATTGTTTTATTTTACTCCCAACCACAGCCACACATGTGGCACCTTTCATGGACAAAGAAAACCCCTTGTAATTAGAAGGCCAAACTGCCAGAGATATGTAATCTTTTTCTCACAGTGTGTTACAGTCTGGCTGGTGTTTCTACATACACAGCCCCACAGTGATTCACTCTGCCAAACCCAAACTGAAAACCACTGCTTTCCTCCTGGCTGTGTCTGAGGTCCACTGTCTGATTTTTTATTTACTCGTCTAAAGTGGCTCATACAAGTATCAAATAAGTCCCAGTTGCCAGGAGCAGAACACAAAATTCAAGGACTTCGATTGATGAATAAGTAATGACACACTTGGAAATGGATGCTAACTAACGTGCATCATTTTGATGCATTGAGACTTATTAGACTATTTCTAAATGAGTTTGAAACAACATATTCACAATTATATTCATATATTAAAGGACATTTGTATAAGAACACGTAATAATTGTATAGTGGAAAACAAAGTATAAGCATAAGACACAAAAAGAACACTTTACTCCACATTCTTATTTTTCCTTGTGTTAATGCCCATGGCACATGCATGGACATGCAGTAGACTGTGAGAAATTACACAGAGGCTGAGATGAGTGTACATGGCAGATGTGTGAGGGGAGGCTCATGCAGTGGGAAAGCCCTTTCACGCATCTTTAAATGCTTATCAGGGCCCAGGAAACAAAACAAAAAAAGTATATATATATACAAAGAACACTATATCCAAATAAAGGATAAAAAGCAATCTTCAAGAAGCAAACCCCAATATTCCCCACCAGGAGCACTGGAAAATAAATTGATGACAACAATATAATCCCCATGGTAATGACACCTCTCATGTCAACTGGAACAATCATTGAGCGGCAGCCAAATTCACTGGCTGGGCATTTCCCCGGTAACAACCCCAAGACACACATTTTAATCATAATGCCAGTAAAGGGCTGCTGAAGACATTAGAATAAAATATGGATGATTTTTTTCATGAGCTATAGTTCAGCCAGCGCACATTGCCTATTTCAGCAGGGATATATAAATAAAGCAGCTAACCTATGTCACAGAGAAAAAGGCAGATGTAAATGAACTAAGACTCCTCTATCGGTGCCAAGTAGAAAAAAAATAGCTATTTGATGTGGCGTCAAGAGTTCTCTCTCAAGCTTGAATGAGGAAACACTTTAATTTGTGCTTTGAAAGCAGGTTCAGTCCCCAGCATTTTCTTCAAAATGGGTTGATATTCACGCATGAGTTGTCCACGTGAATTCCTTTGCCAGCTCAACTCTCCAGACTCAGTTTCCTCCTGGCGAGGGAGTGAACAGATAGGTCTGAAATTCTGAGTAGGTCTAGAATTCCATGACTTGCCGGATTCTGCTGCATTGGACAAAGTGAGACCAGACTCTTGGAGAGGCCACAAAGGTGCTTGGTCAAAAGGTAACTCAAAGAGAAAGAGATTTGTTCCTGGAGGAGGGCGCTGCACTTCCGGTCTTGCCTCTTAGCTTTCCGTACAGCCTAGCTGTTCTGAACCTTGATTTTGTCATTTGTAGGAACCAGGAATTCTAATGATCACTCTTTCAACTTTATTTCCAAAGGGAGAGAATCAGCTCAAGTGTAACAGAAGTGACAAATGGCTTCTAAGAAAATGTAAAAATAAATAAACAAATATTTTTTTTTTAAAAAGGCAGGCTTTGAGATTAGGCCAGTTTCTGTTGCTTCATAGAGCAAATATTAGCCATAGCTAGAAGATTCAATAATAGTTTTAAGTCAAAGTAGGTCCATAGAGTTCTATTAATTAATCAGAGCAATACAACTCTATCTTATCCATAAATATATGTCTTTTTGACAACATAGCTGCTTTTTATGAATCTCTTAGTGTTTACACATATAAACGCTGTTTCACTGAGGAGGTAAGAACAAGCACATGGGAAGAAAGAATATTAAAAGGTGTGTAGAAATTTAGAAATGACCTTGAGACCTGACAGTATGACTAGTGGCAGAGCAAGAGCCTTGCATATGTTCATGGGCCTGGGTTTGATTCCCAGAACCACTAAATAAATAAATAAATAAATAAATGCCAGAAGCTCACTACAAATAAAATCCAAAAAGTGCTTTGCCCTTAAACTTTGTAATATTAATGGAATTAATATATATGAAATCACATGGGGAAGGTGAGATAAATTTTAACATACATACTGAGTCAAACATGATTTGTCACTATTCCGTTTTTCACTTAGACTCGTGTATAATCTTAGCAGAACAAGTCTAGAAGAAAGAGCACAAATGTGAGCATGCATGTGAACACTCTCAAAACACACGCAGCATCCAGACTGGCCGGCACACAAGCTTTGTGTTACACAGGGAGCCTGGACTCTTCCCAAATGTTAGCCCACGGAAAAGGTGCTACACTCCTGCAGAACAGGGAGACGAGACAGATGGGGACATCTTTCCTTCTAGTCCAGTGTTGAAGTAGTATAACAAATGGCTCGTCTTAGTTTCAAAAGGAAAGAGCAATGCAGTTTCCCAGGGTCAACAGCTCTGAGGGCAACTGTGGTCGGAGAAAATATTCAACAGTTTTATAATTAAAAAGAAATCACGGTGTCTGAATGAACTCAATCCATCCTAGTAATTGCTTTCTGTGAAATCTAACCCTTGGTCCACATAAATGAGCTCCAGGTGTGAATAGAATGCTTTCCATTTTCCTGGGATGTTATTGTTCCTTTGTTTCTGAGACACTTGGCCTCCAAAGGTATTATGGCTAATTCTTCATAACATACTATCAGCGTTCAGTGTTCACTAAAAAAGGGAAAGGAGACTTCGCGAGGAGACCAGGAACTCTTGCTTTTCAGGGTACTACCAGGAGCTAATCATTTCTTCTTACCTATACACATAAAATTCAACCTTTACTACTTTTCAGATGACCTGTCAGCCCACTATTCATAGATTTTATTCTAAAAGCTAGAAAACCTAGCACAGGCCCAAACTCTCCCATTGAACATGTTCTTACCAGTCAAGTGGGAAACCAGTACACAAAGACTAATTATTTGAAAACACTACGGAAAGGGATGGAAAATAAGGGCCCACAGATGTGACAGAAATGAAGGTGATTTTAAAATTATAGTCCGTTGTAATGACTCACACTAAATATGTCCCTGGGATTAATAATCACCATCAATTATTTTCTTTGCTTGTTGTAATTGAAATCTGAACTGTCCCCTACAAGCTCTCATGAGGACTTGTTCCCCAAATGTTGATGTTGTTTTGTGAGGCTGTGGAATCTTTGGAATCTAGGGCCTACATTGTTAACATAGGCCACTTCAGGGTAGATCACAGGATAAGTCCCGTCCCCCCCCCCCCCCCCCGGCTTCCAATGCTTGATACATCCCGAGCAATACTAGGAAACAAGCCACTGCAGCTTGCTGTCACTGCCACTGCCCAACTATGATGGTTAATCTTAGTTAACAGCATGTGGAATCAACCAAAGTGCAAGCTGCTGAACACCTCTGGGAGGAATTTTCCTAATCAAATTATTTAAATCATGAAAACCCGCCATAAATGTATGTGGGCAGCACTTTCTGGTGGTAGCCAGATAAAGGGACATAGAAGTAAGAAAGTTTGACTTTTGCCTGCCTACTCTCACTTTTTGGGCAAGTTCATCAATCCCAAAGCTATAGTATTTTCTTCACCAACATTAGAACCAACTTCGTGGGACTCCAAGATAGATTGAAGACCAGCAGCCCTCCAGGAATCCTCCAGGTCTTCAGCCCCAAATTGGAACTGCAGAGGCAATTAGTGTCATGGAGTGAGCAGCTGCTGGATTCTTGGCCTTCCTATTGTAGGGTGACTTGATTTGCATTCTGTAAATCAATCTAATAAATTCCTTTAAAATTCATTGTATCGGTTCTGTTTTTTAGAGACCCGTGGCTATTATATCAACATACTCCAGCCACCTTGCCTTCCACACCATGATGGACTGTACACTCATAAACTGAGAGCCAAATATAACATATCCAACAGCAAGTTTCTCTGTCAAACATTCTGAGACTGTAACAACAAAAAAACCAAGTAACCTAACAGGCTGCAAAATCTTTTCACAAACAGACAGTAAGTTGAGGTCAAATATATTATCTGAAAGGAAACCAGTGAAAGAGGAATGAAATCTAGGGTGGAAAAGATAGAGAGTTTACCACCAAGTAAAGCAATTTCTTCAGGCAACTTTTGGACAATCCTGCTGGGGCACTCTGGCAAATATGAGCACCTCCAAGGAATGCCAATATGAGATTATTTTCAAATCATCAAAGAGGTTGCTAATTAGTTCATGGCCACTTAGCCCTGAAATAATCATATAGAAACCACAATATTTAAATCATTGCTTGGCCCATTAACTCTAGCTTCTTATTACCTAACTCTTACATATTAATTTAACCCATTTCTATTAATCTGAATATCGCCACGAAGCTGTGGCTTACCTGGTAATGTTCCAGCATCTGTCTCTGGAAGAGCTGCATGGCTTCTCTCTCACTCTGCCTCCTTTCTTCCAGCATTCCATTTAGTTTTCCCTGCCTACCTTTGTTCTGTCCTGCTCTGTGATAGGCTCAAAGCAGTTCTTTATTAATCAGTGGTAATCACAGCATACAGAGGGGAATCCCACATCAGTCATGTCCTTGAGACTTCCAGAGCCTTAGCATGAACTAACCATGTTAAAGAAGCCAACACAGTGGCATTGAGTAGGAAGTGTTCACAATAAGATATGACCATATAAACAAGAGCAGAGTATACAACTATATCATTTAAACCACATGGCAATCTTATGAAGGAATCATCACCATTTCATGAGGTGAGACTCAGGGAGGTCACATAGCTTAACCAAGGGAATGGAGGACTAACACCTGACAGGATAACATTAGAGATCCCAGAGGGTGGGAATCACACATGTAGTCCTGACCATATGGACATAAACAAGAAATGAGCAAGTACATGATGGCATATAAGAAACTTGAAGTATGAGACATTATCCTGGCTGAAGTCCTCATGTTTCCCCAGTAGTCAAAGAAATCACTATAAAAACTGATAAAAATTAATGTAAGTTTACAGGCTGCCATGCATACCTTGCCACAGACAAACATACAGGAAAAAAGCATCATCTTGGGTTATGCAATCTGATAATCCTATAGATATTTTGAGGGAGACCACCAGCTTTAGAAATCCTTCCAAGTGGAGTTCTGAATGGGCCACAGCCCTTTGGTGACACATAAAACACATCTGCTTACTAAAGAGTCAGCAGCTTGTGTGTCATATATGGGGAAAAACATAGCTGATTTTTCTGATTTTCCAAATTGTTCAGTAATTATTGTAAATTGTGGTCTGATTTTTTTTAAGTCAAGGCTCTAAAAAGCTCATCCTGATTCCCCCAATTCAAATATGGATAAGTTAAATAAGAAAATGTACCAGTCTAGAGAAATAAGTGATATATTTGAAATGAAGAACAATGTATGTCGTATCTACATGATCTTGAAGAAATGTCACATTGCTGTCATGTGAAATGAAATATTATGGCAAAATTGCTTGCCACTGCAATTTTGAGAGATGTAAAACTGTTATAACTAGAACATTGCAAGTCACTACAGGTTAATCATTTCAGGTGAGGAGAGAAATTTCCGATAGGGGGTCCACGACAATCGTCTGAGCTTTCGCACAGAACGAAAGGAAAACATTAACAGGAATATGCAAAGACGACAACCTTCTGTTTCGGCAGCATTTATAGGCTGACCTCTGGCTGGGTATCTGTGCCCTTTTTTTATATCTGGGAAGTAACCAGTTTCTAGGGCTTTTACTCTTGTGGGATTGATCAATATAGGAATGTGTTCATAAATGCGCCATGATTTTTTGAATAAATAAGAGACAGAACCTGATGAAACGCTGAGATACTGCCTCAGCTGGAGTTCACAGGAAGCATGAACATCAGCACAGAAATCCAGTGTGGGACATGCTTTGGTAAAGTGTTGGTAGACTGGATGTGCATGAGATCAGTTGGAACCCAAGCTGAAATGGTTACAAGTAGAGCAGCAATGGACCAGGTAAGGATGGAGGACCTGGATGAGCACACGTTAATACAGAGCAGGACATGCAGTGATATGGATGGCTCATATACACTTCTTGTGTAGAACTGTATTGCCACACACATTTGGTAGCATTATTCCAACACAGCCATACGGCTCAGGACTGAGTTTTGGAGTCAAACAATCCAAAATCCTTCTCCTGACATAAGTCCTGTAAACCCTCTGTCGGTTTCATCTTTGCTCGCCAAAGATTTGAAAAACATGTTCTTGTCAAAGTGTAGCCCTGTCCTCTGGCACCTCCTGATTTCCCCACTTCTAGTCTCTGATCATATGAGTTAAGCCTAAGGTTTATATGTGTTTTATATATAGTTAGATGCTAGCTCCTAACACTTGACCAGCACTATGTCGATGCCCCACCCCAAAGCCTCATGCTCTTTGTTTAGTATTTTCTGTCCTTAAGAGAGTTACAGTCCTGACCCAAACTTGGTTTGGTGATCTAAGAAAATAGATCTCCTTCATAAATGAAGCAAACTGCTCTTCTGGGCCTGGATCTTGCCTACTCTCTCCACCAGGGCTGTGGGCCATGAGTGTCTACTTGCCTAGTACAAATGAAGCCCTATGTTCAGTTCCCTGTAGTGATAGCCTCCTTCAAAAGCTGCAAAAATTAGATCTTTGGAGTTGACAATGAATATTCATAATATAGTCAAGTAAATGAGCTTAAGAGTAATATGCATGCCATTGCTTCATTATTGCTAAAAACCCAACTGAAAAAAAAAGCAGTGCTCTGAATGTCAGAGACATTATGTTGAGATGAGTCAATACAGAAAATGCAAATTTTTTCTACACACCAAGGCAGCTTGCTTCTGCTGCTTAAACCTTTTCATACCTCTTTGTTTAATTTCATTTCTTACATTGAAAGTGACTTATAGAATTTGTGTCAATTTAATAAGGAGATTTAGAGTATATCCAACATAAGATAGATTTCTGACGGCACAGGAGCACTTCCCCGTTGTGCATTCTGTAATGTACTATCCTGTAACTTCTGTAACTGACCCGGTTTATCTGGTTTGTAGTACAAATGTTGCTATATTGCTGTGAGGAAGCAGTCATGCTACATAGAAAGAACATTGTGCTATCAATGTTTTCCTTTTACCAATGAATATCTCTGCCCTCTCCCCCCATGCTGTATCCATTGCAAGCATCATACAAGAATTAATGAACGTTTTTATCAACCTCACCCCCCACCAATGTGTGTTTGCAGTACATCTGAGGTCCTGTGGCAACATGTTTGTTCTTTTACATCTGGAGAGAGGGCATAGAAGTTTGTTGGATAAACATAGTCTTGGGTTTTCTGACTTAAGGAAGAAAAGTGGTATTTCCCTCTGAGAACAGAGCAATACCAGGGCATTTTATTCAAACAGGGATAGTAGTTGGGCAGAATAATGTGTCTGCCCTATGCATGGAGGTGTTTGTTACCATTTATGAAAGATATCTCATCCGTTGAGTGTGTCCGAAATGGAAATGGGAGGTGAGATTCAAGGGATTCATTTGAAACTTAGTTGACCTTTTTTCTAATTTCTTGACCCAAAATTCAGGGATGAGACAAACACTGAGACTGAGATGATGTTTTCTGTGACAGCTCCTTTATGTTCACAGTGCATTAAGATATGTTCACATATTTTATATGAGAGCTCAGTTATTGTTTTCTCAAGAAAAATAAAACGGCCTATGCAAAGTGAATGAAAAATTTTTCACATGTGTACCTGAAGATATTTCTAGGCAGAATTATGGGAGATTTCTTTGTACTCTGTTTTGTAAGAGAAAACCTCATCTGCTGTGACAGAAATCAAAATAATGAAACAAACTGGCTAACTGCGTCTGAAACCCAAATTCTGTACTCCAGGAACCACAGCAACTGGGAACATGTTCTTCTAGCACAAATAGATCTATCTTTTCAAAGAACTCAGGGGAAGTCAGACAAAGCCTCCTAAATTAGCAGCTGTTGGCAGTATAGCCAAAGCCCTCCCTGAGAGAGAGCAGGTTAGCTCAGAGTCCCCCAACTTGATTGAGAAGGGAAATGCTGATCACTCTATTAATATCACACAAAAGGTATCTCGGCATGATAAAAGTCATTAATGGATGGTCTAGCAAGAGGGTTGATAGCACATCTTCAAATGTGTAGAAGCACTCCTCATCTCCCACAGACACCTACATGTGTCAGTGTGCCTGAAGGTAGACAAAGACACACATATATGCATAGAAGGACTGCACCTTACAAATAGGGTGGAGAGGTTGTAGGGTGGAGGGTGCACAAGACTACAAACTGATTTCAAGGAAAGTAACTACATGCTCATTCTCAAAGGAGAATGTAATAATTAACATAATAACTTTGCATGAGAAAAGTTTGATGATATAAAGAGTGGAAGTGAAATGTAGTACCTGTTTCTTACTCTTTCTTTCTTTCTTTTTTTTGTTTGAATTTGTTGAGACTGGGTTTCTTTGCTGTTTTTCGAACCTGTCCTCCTGCCCTGGAACTAGCTCTTGTAGATCAGGCTTGCCTCAAACTCACAGAGATCTGCCCTGCCTCTGCCTCCCAAGTGCTGGGATTAAAGGTATGTGCCACCACTGCCTGGTAAGTACCAAACTGTTTCTACGGCGTAGAAACAAAATCCACTCTGACATTAGCTGAGGGAAGACCAAAGTTGGCTTTCCTCTCTCTGTGGAAAACAAAATGTCCATCATTATAATTTTGATGAGTTCTATGACTGACATTTATCTATAGATAGTGATACCTTTATAGCCAGACAGTACAACAGTGCCATTGTGGATAACATAGCCATCCAATGGTGGCAGACTTGCATGCTAATGAAAGAATTGGGTAAACGTGAAAGCCGTTATTAGGAGTAAATACTTGAGAAATAAGGTAGTTTCATCAACGTTAGATTTCCATCACAGATTTTATGACATATCATGGAGCATAAGTGCTTTTATGAGTTTTAAAAATTGCTTCAATATTTGACATTCTGTGCTTCAAGGAATTCTGATTGGCAGCTGATTAGGCTTCGGCTCCACTCATTAGCTTCCTTAGTGGAATTAGTAGACTAGAAAATTGCATTGTAATTCATCAAGGGGAAACTAAACATTGCTAGAGATTTTAAGGCTATGATTGTATATTTACTTCGCATAAAATAGTTTTTCAAGAGGCTTCTAACAGAAATGTGCTACAGAATATGTATCAGCCACTCATCTGGCATCACAACAATTCTCTTCCACACATTTGGTTTCTGTAAATGGAGAAGTTTTATCTGCCTTGAATTCCCTGTGTTGTGGCATTCAAATGATCACAGAAAAGTGCTGTCTCTCCATTATTTCTGTCTCCTCCATGGTCCACTTCAAAACATCCTGGATACCAAGTGTGCTTGGAGGAATCCTTCAAATGCAACCGGTAGTAATGAGGTTTCCACTCTGATGCAAGATACAAGCAAATAATTTACTGTCAAAGTTTCTCCTACAAACCAAAATGCTACATTATGGCAATGCTGTAGAAATCATAAACAATAGTACTTCAGTGGTTACATGATGTCAGCTTGGGGGAGATGGGCATCAAATGTCCATATAGAATCTTCATAAAATCAATTGCCATTTGAACACTTGTCAACCAAATTAATGCAGGAAAAAAGCAAGTTGTTTTACATCAGTAATACACTGATAATAATGTCCCTAACATTTTATATTTATAAGATAGATGTAGAAAATAATTTTATTATAATTTACAGAATAAAAAAAATGTGGGAATACAAAAAATTGTGGGTGGCAAAAGGAAGTATCAGAAAATGAAAAGAAAGATTGAAATACATTATTTCTTCATTTGTCTACAATGACTAATTAAGCAGACTGGTATTAAATTCCTATCTTATTTATACATTGTAGGAATGGTTAATGCATTTAATGCTCACTAAATTAAAAATGAAGCATATAGATAACAGGCTTTATATTTTAAAAGGTTTTGCATTTGTATTTAATCTTAGAATGAAGGAACTTTAAAATCATTTTGACATTGGATGTTGTTTTAAATTAAACAAGTTACCACTAAGAAGTAACATGAAAATAAGAATTTCCCTCCATGAATGAGCCTCTCAATTCAAATCCCCATGCTCTATCGATAAAAGCGAAACCATAACTCTTTAATCACCATATTGGCCATTTTTTTTTCTTTAAGAAAAACTTTTTATTACAGTAATCTATTTGGAAGGGCACATGCATGCCATAGTCCATGTATGTAGTGGGGGACAACATGAGTGTATGTTCTCTCCATCCCATCAAGTGGACCCTGGAGATGAACTCAGATCATCAGGCTTGATAGCAAGTGACTTTTTCTGGCTTGATCATTTGCCTGCTCTGTTACCTTCTTAATCCCTCCATCCTTGGTTTTGTTTCTATCTGTCCTCATCCTTCCCTCTTCCCCCCCACTTAGAACTCATTGTCCCTCCAACCTGAAGACAGGTTTATCCCTCACAGCAAACTCTAACATGATCAAGGCCCAGAAAAAAATTCATACGTTTCTGAAATTCTTGAGAGTCACACATTTTTACAGGGAGAAATCCTTATTTACACTATCTCCTGAATCTTTCCATTCCCTTCATTTGTGAATTTGGGGGAGAAATTGAAGTGGCTGTCAGAAAACCTATAACTTCATCAATGATGGAAATCATCACAGTCTCATATATGATCCTAAGTATAATGGAGATCTCTGAATATGATTAACTCTCAGCGCTACTTGGAAATCACAGTAATTTTTCGACCTGCTGTCAGATCAATTTAGTATGTTAATTGGAAAACATATTACTAATTCACCAATTTACATTTCATAAAATTGATTTTTAAGACATTTAGGAGTCCATAGGCAGCCATTAAGAAACAAAGAAGTTAAGAACCAGCACACAGAATATTGAGAAATACATTCTGTCATCTGGAGGTGACATGAAAGAAAAGGAAGGGAGAAGAACAGTGAGAGCAGTTTACGATCTCACTGATGTTTCCGTTGCTTAGCATCCTGACAAAAAGCATCACCTAACCTGAGACTACAGAACTAATGTCTCCTATTTGACCAACTTGAGCTATCTTTGTGCAATACTCTGTGGTTCTGACTCATCATTCCTAATTCTTAAGTGAACCTGCAACTTTAGAACCTAAATCAAGAAGGAAATTGTGTGATAGCTCAGTAAATCCTACTTTTGATGGTATAGGGTTGAGATGGCTAAATGACATTGTGAGAAAATTAAACAAGACTTCAGACTTTATTTTATTTATTTATTTTTTTATTGAGACAGGGTTTCTCTGTGTAACAGTCCTGGCTATCCTGGAACTAGCTTTGTAGACCAGGCTGGCCTCACACTCACAGAGATCCTCCTGTATCTGCCTCCCCAGTGCAGGGTTGAAAGGTGTTTTTCGTCACCACCTGGCAAGTCTTAAACTCTAACGAATGGTCGCTATTCTGTTGCCAGCTTCCGAGGCAAGAAAAATGGTCTGATACCCTTGCTGAGGCGGTTATGTGTAATCTGCTTGCAAATGAACTGAAACACAGTTTTGCCTGGCTGTACGTTATAGAAGAGTATGGATCAGAGGAACTTCCCTAACCATAGGAATTTAGCCTTATCAAACCTTCCAGAATAACTGGAAACAATAATAAGAAACATTTCAGAACATATTTTGCGCAAAGAATGAATACACCAAGTCACGTCAACAATAAGATGCTTAGGTCTTACTGATGTGATGTTACCTTTAAGAGATAAACTCTATTAAAAACAATTTGAAGCTTATTCATGAGAGGGAACAAAAAGGAAGGAGCCCTCTTAGACTCTGCTATGAGACAAATGCTACACTTACTTATTCTTCTGCATCAGGCAAGTTGTCATTAGTATAGAACTCTGAATGACAAAAAATATTAGATTCTCATGGGCCTTATATCAAAATGTGAAGCTTGAAATAAGTGTGCCCACAAATAACATAATACCTCCTTAGTGTTGCTTACTGAAGAAATGGACAATTATTCACCTATTTAATTCTTACAAAAAGCAAATAAGGAGAATGCAGTGGGTTGTTTATCCCCATTATGCTCTTTAAGAGTCTAAATGAATGAGAAGGTAAAGTAAGAAAGCCATTCAATAGCGACAGAATCAGGGAGTCTCCTAAGTCCATCCTCTCACTGTGGTGAGTTCTCTCTATAGAATGAACGTAAAACCCTAATTTGTCCTATCCTGGGATACCCAGTAAGATTTGAACTGGAGTAGAACGCATTGTAATATTTTTTTAAGGAATTTGCGTGCATGTGCATGTGTGTGTGTGTGTGTGTGTGTGTGTGTGTGTGTTTCCTCTTTTGTTCTCTGTCTTATTGCTTTGAGATAGGTTCTCTCACTGAAATAGGAAGACCTCATTTCATGTTTCAGCAAGACTGGCCAGCAATTTCTCTACATCTGCCTGTTTCTTCGCACCCTGCTGAGATTACAGGCACATGCAGCCATGCCTAGCATCACCACGTGGGTGCTAGGAATTGAATCCTAGGCACTCAGGCTTGGAGAATAGGCATTATTACCCATTAATAAATCTTTCAAAAGATAATACTGATCTTTAAAATTTAATCTCATCCTCTTGATTTTGATAAAATCAGATATACCGAATTTATATTCCAGGTGTTTTTCATTTGTGTGTTTTGTTTTTTGTTTTGTTTTTTTTTTTTGAGTTTGCTTCCTAACAGTTTTAGGGTAGAGAAGTGGGGAGGGTGGTGCAGAGGTTTTCAAGACAAAAGCAACGCTCCCTTTTCTACCTCTACAATAGGACTTTAACAATCCCACGAACTCTGAAATGATCCATGAAAGGTTATTTAGACGTTGACTTCTGATAGATTGGATTTAAAATATAAAAGTAATTAAGCTACTTGCTACAATGATCCCCATCAGATAATTCCACTATAAGACACCTCCCATGTCATATCAACACCAGGGATTAAATTATCTTTATCTCTCACTTTGGATTATAGAGAGTACAACACAACTTCTAGAGAGCAAAAAAAAATTCATAATTCAGACTTCAAAAAATTAAATAACAGAAAATCACAACTGGAAAAAGTTGTTGCCTGGTTTTCAGAGTCCTGACAGGAGCCTGACAGGCAACATTCTTTGGAAGTCAGCCAGCTCAAAGGCTGCTTATTCATGATTTTGCCAGAGAATTCTGAGAAGGAAATGAGATTGCCATCTCTCCCTGTCCAGCTGTCAAAGAAGACAGCACATTTCTCTTTCTCCAAAGAGACGAAAAAGAATTTTTTCACACTGTCAGAAAGCTATCCCTCACTTCAGTGGATTTGAGGAACATCTAAAATTGGATTGTAATGTGACAGCAACCACAGGGACATCAGAATCGACAAAGGTTATTTTTGTAGTCTAATGTGAGCAACAGAGAACGGCCAATCAGGATGAAGGAGTCTGTAAGTGTAAAAGCACATGGAAGGCTAATTAGCCCTTAGGGGCGGGGAGGGAACAGAAGTATGGAGCAAGAGGGGAGCTGCACACAGCATAGACATTGTTCCTGCAGTGTCCCTGTAATATTCCAACTATCTAGCCCTCATGTCCACACAAATACCAGTCACCTTAATGACACTCAGTTGGTGATCCAGTTAGGAAAACCAGCTTGCACCAGAAACATAAATCTTGGTAATCAAACAAAATACTGACAGGCTTTGAAGAGAGTGCTTCAGGAAAGCAGCTAACCTCCTTTATAATGCAGAGATTGGGAAGTCCAAGTTCTCCAGGACAGTTAGCTTAGACGTCTATGTAAAGATAAACTAATCCTTCAGATCATGAAAAGGCACCTGTAAGTACACTTAGTGCACACATCTCAAACCTTCCTTCTCCCACCCTGCTGCCATATCATCCTTCCTTCTTCCGGGTCCCTTTCCTTTGACCAATAGGTACATTTGGATGACAAATCCCACCTTGTTTGTCGACTATGGAAAGTCTCCTCAGCTCATTATCATGCATCTTAGCTTTGCAAGGTCCTTGTAATAGTTTAATCTCTACTCTCATGTGTGTTTCATCCTACTGCTTTGAGGATGCCATCCACATCAGTGTCTTTTTCCTCTGAGGGGTTTCAACCACACATGCATTTTCCCCACCTTTGAACATCACCCAAATAGAAAAGGAATTGCCTAATTTTTGTACTTCTGGAACAGGGCAGTCTCTTATACTCAATATACATTAATATATTATTGGAGATATAAAATAAAACACATTTTTAATGCTACTCAAGTGCTCTGTGACTGAGTCTGGCCCTTCTTCTTTTAGCTGTTTCTTTTATCTTTGAAATTATAATACAATTAGATAATTTCTACCTTCAGGTACCTCCCTCCAAATCTTCTCATATACCCCTGCTTGCTGCCTTCCTGTCTTTCAAATTCATGGTCTTTTTTTCATTAGTTGCTGCTACAAATATATATATATATACACACATATATATATATATGAATGACATAAACTACTGAGTCTGTATAATGTTATTTTTACATGTGTTTTTAGGGGTGACCAATGGTATTGGGTAATCAATTGGAGTGTGATGTGGAATTCCCTCAGTATGCTGTGAATACCATTGGTGTATAAAGAAACTGCCTTGGCCTGTTGATAGGGCAGAACTTAGGTAGGCAGGGAAAACTAAACTTAATGCTGGGAGAAATAAGGCAGAGTCAGAGAGAAGTCATGTAGTCCTGCCAGAGACAGACACTGGTAAGACACAGCCATGAGGTGATGCACAGATTAATGGAGATGGGCTAAGGAGGTGGAGTTAGAGAGAAGCTATGTAGCCCTGCCAGAGACAGATGCCAGAACTTTACTCTGGTAAGCCACAGCCACGTGGAAATACACAGATTAATGGAGATGAGTTAAATTAATATGTAAGAGTTAGCCAATAAGAAACTAGAGCTAATGGGCCAAGCAGTGATTTAATTAATACAGTTTCTGTGTGATTATTTCAGGGCTAAGTAGCCAGGAACCAACAGTAGCCTCCTTACAGCTGGAGTACCCTTGCCTGGACAATATTACTTCTCCTAACTCTAAGTATTCCTTAGTTGCCTGTAGTCCTCTATAACGTTGAAGCTTTATGGGCTTCCTTCTGCCTACTTTGGCATGTCTGCTGGTATCATCTTTGTTCAGATCATATTTAGGCAGTTATGTTGGTGAGATTTTATGGGTATTGCTTCTGGCATTATTAGGTAGGGTAGATAGTCTCACTGCAAACTCTCTGAACTTCTGACTCTTACAGCCCTCCCATCCCCCCTTCCTTAATGTTTTCTGAGCATTTAGGTATAGAAGTATTCGCTAGGATTGGGCTCTGCAACTCTGTATTTTCATTGGTTGTGCTTTTCTCTTATGGTCTTTGTCTGTTGCAAAGAGGTCTTTCCTTGATGAGGAGTAAGGATACACTGATCTGTACACGTAAGGACAAATGTTTAGAATGTAGTTAGGGATTCTTATGACGGCTTAATAAAGAGGTGGTTATAGGTTCTCTTCAAGGATCTATGATTTCACAGCAATGGCTTGTTAGCTAGATTTATGGAACCAGGAATGAATTTCCTCTTGTCCAATGGGTCTTAATTCCAAATGGAGAGTTGGTGGTTACCACCAAGGTATGTGTGCCAATACCGTACCTTAAGAGTTATCATCCTGTTCTGTTTGTTATTGTGGTTCACAGGATTTATTTTTCGTGTAGAACATCTTGAGCACAGGTACAAATGACATGAAGAGTAAGACCCAGGCATACAATCTATATTTGGTTTCCCCTCTTCTACAGGGCCCTCCTTAGCTTTACATGATCCTATTAACATTACTGCTGCATCTCTTCCATCCTCTAAAAAATGCCCCCCCCAACGCAGTGCTGTGGGTGTAAAGGTTACAGAACGCCTCAGTAATGAGGTGAGGAAAAGGGAAGGGGGAGGAGAGGAAAAGAAAAGAATGGAAAAGGAGATGAAACGAGAGAGGAAAAACAGAAGGGAAAAGGATTGGAAGGAGAATAAGAGTCAGACTGGGAGGAATCACACCAATGACTCTTCTCTGTGAATTCTGATCAGCAGAGTTCCAAAGGAACAAATGGTCTTTCCTACCCTTTGCATCTTTACTGCCTTCCCTCTCCCCATAACTTTCCAAGCATCTACTAAAGACAATATGACCCCAAGCACATGCGCACTTTATTTGGAGTTGTACTATAGGGCATATACTTGAGGATCATTAGGTCTCTCTTAGAGGGTAGGGTAAAGAAGGAAAGAGTGAAGTAGGGAACACGATGTGGAGCTTCAGGGCGCAGTAATTGCCTACTCTCTGAAAATAGTAAAGAGGACAAACAGGTATTTAGAGATTCATTTCCTTTCAGTTTTACAGATGAATTGACAGCGAAAAAAGAAACTCTACTCCCCACCACATCAGAGTCATTCCCGGTATTTCCTGATTAACAGGAAATTCTAACACAAATTCTGCCATGAAAAATAAAATCAGCTTGAATGCTTGTTCACTAATTATCGCATTGGAGCCATTCATTTCCATGGAGTTTTTACAGGCCACAGCTCTGTATATTGAGGTAAGCAATAGCAGTGCACCAAGTAAGCATGAAAATAAGTAAACCTTGAAAAAAACTGAGCATTAGTTAAGAATTAATAAATTCAGTAAAGCACAACATAAATAAAGTTCCATTTTCCATTGAAAATTGGATTATTTTGTCTTAGAAACATACTCTTAAATCTTTACATTCTGTGGAAAACCCAACATTTATCAGCATTTATTTTTACATCCTTACAGTTTTTATTCAAGCACCAACTTTGTACTCTTGGCTTTGATTTCATTTTCTTAAACCCAAAATTTAACATTCACAACTTATCTCATGACTGTTCTTCAATAACATATTCTTCATCACAAATCAAGACTATAATATCAAAAGGAAGTTATATATATATGAATGAGATATTGTTTAAAATAAATAATTGATCCAAAGATTGATATGGAATACTAAGTCTGTCTAAGTCTTTCTACGTGATGAACCTGTCAAATAGAAAGTAAATATATGTAAATACACTGGTACAATGTTCAATTTTATTCTAGCATTTTGCCCTTGGGTCCCATTGCAAAGGGAGACCTTGCATTTCTGGGTGTTATTCAGACAGGTCAGCCTTTCTTAGCATTGAGAATATTATAATTGTGAAGTCTATCTTCCATGAACATGGTCAGATGGCTACTGATTTGGGAAAGTTAGAAAATGGAACATTATGCTGGTGTGTGTGTGTGTGTGTGTGTGTGTGTGTGTGTGTAATGTATGGGTGTGAGCTTATTCATGGACACTTGTATCATGGTACATGTACCAAGGTCAGAAAACAACCTTTGGCCTTTGGGCCTTACTTTTCCACTTTACTTTTGACAGGGCCTCATCACTGGCAAGGTAGCTTATGAGTTTCTAGAGACTCCTATCTCTACATTCCATTGCCCTTCAAAGGCATGCTGGGATAACAGACTACTAGACCTACTACTGTGTCCAGCTTTTCCAATGGCCTGGGAATAAGAACTCAAGTCATTGGGCTTACATGCCAAGAACTTTATATACTGAACCAGTTCCCCTGCCCATCTTAGTGACTTTGCTAAGTATAAATCTGGTTCTATCAGCTCTTAACCTGTGAAACAATATGTTGCCTAAAGTGTGGTTAAGTGGGGTGCTAACCGGGGAGAAATCAGGCAGTATCATGGAAAATTCAGAGCTACCAGAGTGCCCTTATAGATACCTCTGCTCATAAAGAAAACACAACTAATAAGACTCATGTTTAACTGTGGTATATGCACTTTAAAATAGTCTAGGATTTTTTCCTGACAAGTATAAAGATGCATCTTCTGAAAGAAACAGGTCACATCATCTTCATTTCTACATCTTTGATGTAGTTTTCACTCAATACATGACAATCAGGGGGTTGTTATTTAAAATATCCACGGTAGAGTACTACTAGGAAAGAAACCTTAAGGAAAAAAAATATCCCTTCGAATCATAAGACAGTAAAGTAGATTGAACTTGGTGGTTGACAAAAACCTGATTTTTTTATTCTCTTCTTTGAAAGAACTCGGCCTCAAGGCCATGTTTTCCTGTCCATAGCTGTTAGTCTCAAGTGAACAAACCATTTCCAACTAAAGAGAGGGGAGACTTCATGCCTAATTTTTGCTGATACTTGCTATGCCTAATATGGATATCTTCAAAGCAAAATACCTTCAAGGATGAAAACCATAGACCATGCTCTAATTATGCCAATGCCTCATCTCTGACGTTTTATCAGCAAGCTACATAAGACATGTTCATAAAGCCTTGGGTGGCCCAAATTCACTGAGTGATTCTGCATGGGGCACTGTATAGGACTCTATTTAGAAGGGTTAAGTATCAAAATTTTGGTCTAATATTGGGCAATAAAAGTAGCCACAATGTCCCTGAACAATATGCAATACTAGCGAAACCTGGAAAGAAGAATATATCCATCAATGTGAAGATGAAAAAGTATTTATTAAATGTCAACTATGTGATAAACAAAAAAAACAATATAAAGACAGGAAAGACATGATCCCTTTCCATAACAGCTCCATCTTCCATAAAGATATCTTGTTCATTGATAAGATGTGGGAGAGATGGGGGCAGGAGACACTTAAACTAGCAATGTAACAGATGCTATTTAGGAGTGTATAAGAAAAACTATTTATTTCAAGCTATAGTTTAAATCATTTCCTTAAAATATGAGTCAACTTTTGAAAAATAAGTTAACCACAAACATATCAGAAGATAGGAAAGAAGGATAGAAATGGGGGAAAATGGCAATTCAGTAGAACTATGAAAAGAGCAATTCCCTGAAGACAAAGAGCTAGGTGAAGAAGGAAACACAAATGATGCTTAAAANCTTTAGACTGAAGCAAGCTTAGAAATTCACATTTAAAGTCTTATGAAACAAGGAGCCAAACAATACCCCTTTGCTAGAAAATTCAATGCCCAAGGTGGTGTTTTAAATATAATTACCTGCTAGGTTACTATAAGATGGAATAAGGAAAACTGGACATGAGGCAATCATTTAGAAGATGTTATATAATGATAATGCAGCCTTTCAATTAAATAGAACTTTGAATGCACTGTGATTTGTAAAGCACAATTAATAAAAGCTCAGGGATTGGAATTGGGGTTCAACCTGAAGGTCAGAAAAGCAAAACAGCCAATCACTGGCTCATACTTCAACCTCAGTCCAAAAATGGTAATGATGCCTCCAGGAATCTCAAATGAGATTATTTCTGAGAGCTGTCTCCTCCTGTCTTATAATTCTCTCTAGAGCTGGAACTAAAGGCATGCAGCACTGGGATTAAAGGCATGCACTGCCCGGTTTATGGCAACTATTATCCCTATTGGGATTAAAGATATTTGTCATTGTAGCTATTGGTATTAAAGGTATATGTCATTACTGACTGGTATGTAAAGCTGTCCTGTGTGGCTCTTTTACTTTCCAAATACCCAGGCAAGCTCTATTTATTAAAATACAAGTGAAGTGTCACACAATTTGTATGTGGAATGTTCCCTCTCGTCTTCCCTAGATTTCTCCTACTATTTATTCTTCCTGGCAGTCTCACCTATCCCTCCCCTGCCTAGCTATTAGCTGTTCAGCGCTTTATTAGACCATTCAGGTGTGTCAGATAGGCAAGGTAACACAGCTTCACAGAGTTAAGTAAATATGACATAAAAGAATATAACACACCTTTGTATCATAAACAAATATTCCATGACATAAATTAAAGGACCGCCTCTTAAACTAATATTCCAGAACAAAAGACGTAGAAAGGAGGACTAGCGTTGAGAAACCTAAGAAAACACAGCAAAATACTTTTTAGATGTCTCTTTTTTCTCAAATGAATTACATATACAATGGAGACTATCCTTCAGACTGCTGTAGCTGTCATATGTTATACATCTGCCTCTGTCCTACCTGACCCGATAACCTGAATTCCATGAAGGAAACATTTCACATTACACTTATAAGAAAACAGTTCACTGAGCTGTGCTGCTTCTTCATCGAATCAGACTTAGAGCAGCATTCTTACAGACGAGAACAGCATTGTCTGGTTCTGTGTAGCCTGTTTGCTTTCCCTTCTGAGCTTCATTCAGTCTAATAACCTCATCAGTATTCCTTATGTCCATTCATCTCAACTGTCAGGAAGAGCAGTCATGAAGACCTTTAAATCTCGGGGGAAAGCTGGTTTGTAAATTACAAGGCAGTTCCAAAAAAAACAAGAACTAAATTTAAGAGAATTGTTTCTAAATATGGCTGCTATCTGAGCTCCTGTTTGCATCTTACTGCAGTCACGTATGTGCTGAGGCTCGAACATTACCGAGACCATCCAGGGCAAATCCGTGAAGACTCCCAACAGAAGACCAAACTACAAAACATTAGAGACCAGTTTGGCAGTTAGCAGATTAAAAACTCTAATTGGGTTTTCCTAGACTGTAGAGTAGAACAAAGCACAAACAGGAACAGGGATGAAGAAAACTGAAGGGCTTTGGAGGGAACTCAGTGCAACAACTCTCGCTTGGCATACAGGGGTTTGATCACCAGGGAAGAGGGCAGGAATCAAAGAGAAAGAGAAATAGGGGGAAGGGATGGGAGGATGGAAAAAAGAAGGAAGGAAGTGAAGGAAGGAGAGAGGGAGGGAAAGAGAGAAAGAGAGAGGAGGCAGAGAACAAACTGATCATTTCAAACTTAATTTTCTTTATAGGATTAAGCAGATAGCTTCGTCCTCATCATACCAATTGCAACAAACTGGCTATTTTCTGATTGGCTGCTGCTAATCTCCTGGAGTTGGATGTATGTGTTTGTTTGTTTGTTTGTTTATTTGGTTGGTTGGTTGGTTGGTTGGTTGGTTGGTTGGTTGGTAGGTTGGTGGTTGAATGATTGGTTGGGTGATTTGAAGTATCCCATTTCAGGCTGGAAATGACTCAGAGGTTAAAAGCACCGGCTGATCTTCCAGAAGACTCAAGATCCATTCCCAGAATCTACACAACAGGTCACAATCACCATGTATAACTACAGTCCCAGGGAATCTGACACCTTCTTCTGGCCTCCATGGGCAGAGAGATCCATTCAGGGAACCCACTCATATACATAAAATAAAAATAAATAAAATCTCAAAAGAATTAAAAATATAAAGTGTTCAATTTTGATGTTCAATTTTCAAAGTATCTAAACACAAATCAGTTCATTCTCATTTAATCTGACTTGGTTAGGCCAAGAGCAGAATCTCAGTGCAAAAGAATGGCCTCTTAGAAATTTAATTTTTAAAAAACCCCAAATTATTTTGTAACGTGATAAAAATATTAAAGAATATTGTCTTATTTTGTTTTCTGCTGCTGTAGTAGAACATCACTGACTGAACAAACTATAAATAATTGAAATGCATTTGATTCCTGGTTTTGGAGGCCAGAGACCCAAGATCATGATGCTGGCACCTGGCATGGACCTTCATGTTCATCACAACATCGCCGAGGAACTGTTACAGGATAGGAGATGCAGAGAAACAATAAGGACTTGTTTTTTCTGTTGGAACCACTGATTCTTAAAAAGCATCATTCCAGCTCTGATGGTGGAGTCCTCACAACCAAACCATCTCTTAAAGGTTTCAGCCATGAGTGCTGTAGCAGCTACAACTAAATCGCAGTATGAGTTTGGGAGGGGACATTCCAAGTGCAGACACACAAGCAGAGATGCACCGACAGCCGCAAATGGGGTAGGAACGGCAGACAAACTACATCCGTGAGGACACTAGAAAATCCAAATGTCCACGGATCTGATTCTCTCGATAAATTATTCTCTTAATGTGAAAGTGTTTCAAAACTCTACACACAAAGGCGAAGAGTTTAAAAACTGCTAGATTCAAATAAGTCTGTCTCTAAGTCATCTCCTTGAGAAGATGTTCCAAATGGAGGCCTTAAGATATGCCCCCGGGGCCTCAGCACTCACATACGACCATAACAGCAGCAGAATGACAGTTACGAAGTAGCAGCGAGATGATTTTACGGTTGGGGGTCACCACAACATGAGGAACTCTATCAAAGTGTCGCAGCATTAGGAAAGTTGAGGACCATTGCTATAACCCAAATAACAGGGAGAGAAAACAGACTCCTGAAGCTCACTGGCCAGCTGCTCTAGCTGAAATGAGAACCTTGCAGGCCCTGAGTCAAGGTAGTAAATTCAACTGCACAGCCTCTTCTGGCCTCTTCATGACTGTATGTGAGTACACACATTGGCACACTTACATGTATGTGCCAAAAATCTATATAACACATATACAAAATTAAACTGAAAAAAATTAATAGTTAAAAAAAAACCCTGACAGCCCATGGTCTTGAAATGCTTATAAATGGCTAAATAAATATATTTTCTCGACAATGAGCTTATTTCTACTCAAACACTCGGCGTGCAGGCTGATGTGAATCAATTAAACTCCTATTGTATAAGAGTTCAGTTATCTAGAGGGAGAGGCATTATAATTAGAAGTAATTTGCATATACAATTTATGTTATTTGGAAGGCTTAAATCATTGCTAGGAGTTACATAAATTTTCAGAAAACAATTCCTAATTTTAATTCGCTTTGCTTGACTTTTTTTTTCAAGTCTCCAGGGGCTACTTTTTGAAGTCTCAAGCAAGTTTAGATAGTTAAATTTATCTTTCTCTATCTCACAACAAGTTTAAGCCGAAGGAAATTCTCTCTCTCTTCCCCTGCTCTTCCAGTCTGAGTTACAGAAATCAATACAGATGCTCTTGGGCTCTTTTATCCTTGGCCACCTGTGAAGAATCTCTCTTCTGTACTTCTTTCAAATTCGAGCCCAAATCCCCTTCTCGAATCCTGCAGCACACCAAAGCTCAAAGCCTCATGAGTGGAACTGTAGAAACCTTGGCCCAGTCCTACTGTTCTACAGCCTTAAGACCTCAGGCACATTTTGCCACTCTTTTCTTACTGTGCTCTCGCCTCTCGGAGGAAGGGCGAGAATAACAAAATCCACTCAAGGCATAGCCATGAATCATAAAGCTGTGTGTCTACACGCATTCCTTCGCATGAAGGAATAATCAAACTTAGGTAGCGAATGCTCTGGTGACTGGGCAGGTGTGGCACTTTGAAAGCACGGACAAATCTCAGCGCTTTATAGCGGGCCATTTAAAACATTAAAACTGACAACACAGATTGGGATTCTCTGAGGCTAAAAGGGAAAGGAAGGCTTTGGCAAGAAGATGCAATCCCAAACTCTGCGACTTCCCAGCATAGCGTGGGAGTGCGCTGCATCTCTTCTCCACATGAAAACCTGGAGGATGAGGCAGGGAGGAAGATGAAAACCACCTTCCCCACAGCTTCCCAGCCATCGCATGCACCTGAAACCATTTGCTCATTTCAGTTCCTTAGGATTTTCAGATTCTTTGATTTCCTAATAAGTAATTGAGATAGTAAAAAATTGCCTCGGGTTGTTCAGATACGGGTCTTCAACTTTTAAACTTTAAAGGAAGACTTATGGTCCAGAGAAGAATTCCTATAGATAAATAATCTATAAATTCTTCCTATAGAAGAATATAGAATAAATAAATTCTTCCTATAGAAGAATTCCTATAGATAAATAATCATATTTTCTGTCATGGATACATCATTAGTAATTTGCCAATGAAGATAAACAAGTGAATTATATCTAAAATAAACCACGAATGTTGCTATGGATCATACTTGATTAATTTAATGGGGCAGCACACTCTTCCAAAGGGTAAAAGGTAATTGCATGTATCTCTTTCTTTCCTTGAGTTCCTGATTTTCAAGCTTCCACTACTCAAGTGCCAAGGTGAGAGGCATGAAGCAGCACATCCAGCTACTTCTTCTTCAAGCAGCCTGACATGCAGAAGAAACACATCCTAAATGGTCTAGCTATTGTGTTGTTTTGCTAATGACAGCACTGATTCCTGTGTTAGCCTGTTTCCATGGCCTCGAATTCTGGGGGCACAGTCTCTAGGATGCTTGAGTCAGGTAAGCTGCACATAGTACTCCTGTTTCCCTGGATCAGCAATGACTATATGATATAGAGAAGGCCCATCCCATCAAGATGATAAGAGAAGTGCTGTGTGCAACTCTGCTGTGTACAGTTGGCTAGAAAAAGAGAGAGATTCGAAATTCCACAGAAACTTCCAACTAGAACCGTGGGTGAGGACTAAGGAATTTGCCTGATTTATCCCCAACAGACAACACTATATACTATTCATAATTCCAGGTCCCAGCAGACAGGATACAAAACACAGATCGACAGCTCTTGTCACTGGTTTTGCAGTGAGGACCGTCTTGGCCTCTATTCTCTTCGCCTGCTCCCTCTGCTCCAGAAATAGGACCATCTCTAGCTTCTACCACATATTAGATTGCCTTTGAGTGTCTCAAAAGTTTTCAGCAGACTCTCCTGTAAACATGCACACATAGTCTGGCACGATCAGTGCTCTCCCTCCTCCACACACTCCAGTAAACAACCCTTCTATTTCCAGCCCAGACAGATATAGATACCTAGGGGAGCCTTTAACCTCTAAATTTCCACATCCAACTCAATAGCTTTCCCATCTCAAGAGGCCATTATTTTATTTTCTTCATGACTCCTGCCACTCTATCAGTCAAGCCATCATTCCACAGCAAGACGGCTGCAGGTCGCTCCTGCCGGCATTCACCTCAAATATAGTCTCTAGGCTCTGCTAGACGACAGCAATAATTCCAGAATGAAAATCTCACCATGCTGCTCCCATGCCCGAAGTTATTCAGTCGATGTCAACAGCTCAATGAACCTCATTCTACTTCCCTACCATGCCCCTGGTCTGGGGCCAAAGAAACACTTTCAGAGCGTGTTCCTTTTTCTCCCTCATGCTATTCCAACCCTCAGAAATTCTATTCTTTACATAAATAATTTTTGCTAAGCTCAAAGCTCAAAAAAAACACGCCATACAGATTTCTTTATGTTGTTTTGCATAATGATCTCAATTCCTATATTGTGATCAATTAATCTTAATGTATTTTTTTTGTCAGTATATTTAACTGTCCCTCTTCCAATCAGGTTTTAAAGTCAGACATCTGGCATTATGTGTCACTGAATCCAGATGCCTGACATAGCAAGTACTCTACTGGGTCAAATTGAATATCAGACATATTATCTTTTCTCCTTTTTACATGTATGTGTGTATAGTAAATTGCAAACATTTGCATATATGTGAGCATATGTGTGTACATGCAAAACATACACTTTAAATACCACAACATGTGAAGAGAAGGCTTGAGAATGTCTTGAGATGTGCTAATGGTGAAAATTTAGTAACTTTACGTGACTGTTTTTAATTAAATTGTATTTTAATGTTGACCAGTAGGGCCTATGTTCTATTCCTACAAAACAATCTCAGACAGGCTTATATACAAATTTATTGAGGCACATTCTCAAGAAGGATGCCTGTGAGGAAGTGAGAGAAGCCATGATCAACAGAGAGCCTGTGCAACAACGCAATATCATTAGAAACCTTAGTTGTTTCATTTGTAACCTCTGAACCTCTAATGAACATTCAGAATTGGTCTCTATTAAAGCAATGGAACTAGATTGTTATACTCCTGCATACAGGCCATGATTTTAGTGAGATAATGTGGTTTGGATGAGAAATATCCTGAGAGATCCTTGTATTAAAGGCTTAATCCCCAGGCTGTCCTATTAGGAAATGGTGGCAATTTTGGGAGGTGGGGCCCATACAAAATTCATATGTCATTGGATGTCTAGCTTGGAAGAAGACTGTGTGTGAGACCCTGGTCTCTTGTTCCTCTCTCTCTCTCTCTCTCTCTCTCTCTCTCTCTCTCTCTCTCTCCCCTCCACTCTGGCCATGGAGTGAACAGTTTTCTTTGTGATAAACTCTTCTCTGTTGTCAGCTGACACCCCTACAGAGAGTTGCCAACAGGTCTACCCCATCATGGACTGTCAGCTAAGAAACTATCCATCCAAATAAATCTTCTTTTTCAGATCTAAATTATCTGGAGGTATTTTGTAACAGTGATGGAAAGCTAATACAGACAGCCACTTTCAGTAGAGGTAAATTCCCCTTGAGGGAATTAGTTTTGAGTCATCAGAAGCCAACACTCATAACAGCTGAGGGGACAGATGTCTCATTCCTACAGGGAGTAGCTGAATGACACACACAGCTTGCATTGCAGATCATCCCTTTGACCGCTCAAATCCACTTACTTCAACAGTCAGTACTCAGTGCCTGGAAGCAGCTCGTCTAGAATTTCTGTATCATCTATTTTCCTGGACAAATTTCCAAGGCTGATGTCTACGTAACAAATAATGGCCCCTGAAGCAGGTAGTTGTGGTCCCCATGGTCTTAGTTGTATTTAATTCCAGATAAAACACTTTTGTTTATTGCTGTGGAAGACCCCAACTTTGTGACTTATTGGATGCACCATCCCTGTGGCCAACACTAGCTACTTACTTGATATTTCATCTTTAGACATTCCATAATTACAGCACTCAGAAGAACAAACCAGACGACTGGTATTTCCAAAAGATGTGTAATCATTACCTTCTGATACCATAGCTTTGCCTCCTTCATCCTGTGGGTCTGTTTTACAACTTCCTTATTGGGAGTTACCATAGATCTGCCAGATTATGTAACTTTGGTAACAGGGATGCCTTCAATGTGACTTGAAATTGATATTCGGGCTCTTCCCAGTCTCAGTCCCACTAAGAGTGGCTTTGAGTTTTAAACGGTTATAATTAGAGTCTGGGGAGAAGGCACAGCAGTTAAAAGCACAGATTGCTCCTCCAGAGGACTAAGGTTTGCTTACTAGTACCCAAATGGCTGCTCACAACCATTTGTGACTCCAGTTAAAGGTGATCTAGTGATTTCTTCTGGCTTCTGCAGGAACTGGCATACATGTAGGCAAAAGACCCATACACATAATATATTGTTAGAAGTATGTTAAGAGTTTCACATTCCACCTCAAGCAAAGGAAGGCTGCCAAGCCTCCTGCTTCATCCTTAGTGGTGGGAAGTGTGTGTTGTAATCATTTTCCTTTTACTTTGAAGAAGGCATAGAACATGCTTCAGATTCTTAAAATCTTCACTGATTGATTGATTAAGGTTTCCAAAAGGCTTATTATTATTATCTTTGGCACCATGCAAGCCTTATCATTGCCACTCACTGATGCTCAGTCAGATCAACTTTCTGTCACCAAGTAATAGAGCCATGTGAAATTCAGCCGAACAGTCAGACAGCCCATTTCCCATAATGGGCCAAGGGTAGCCTTGGGGCAAGACTAAATATGAACTGTTGTTTACTCCATTGCTCTGTTCCTTCTCTCTGAGAAAGATGGAAAGAAATGGATGTTCCAGATCAGCGGTTGCAAACTATGTCCCTGAAGCTGGATTGAGGTTATAGTAGTTCTCAGTCACCCACTGAAAGGTTGTTTCATTGTGTGTCTAGAGGTCAGTGTAATCCCCACCATGATGCTTTGGCTACAGAATTTAGTTCAACAACGGTTATCTTGTTGGCCGTCTGTGGCCAGTAGAGGATAACCACCACCACCTGGCTTTTCATAGTGGTGATCTGTTCACAAATGTTTTAATTATGTCATTGGCTCTGGATCCTCCTGTAGAACATGGCCATCTGGTTGGTCTTCCAACCTCTTGTGTACTAAGATAACATCTCTGAGGCTTTTGATTCCTTCATCTATGTCCTGCATGGCAATTCTGGCATATCTATTTTTATAGTGTTGGCAGAAACTTTTTCCCAGCTTCCAAGAACCATTCTCACAATATGTTAACATTGTTTCCCAAAGCCTTTGCCAGAATGTTGAATTTTAAATCACAAGTGATTTCTCCAAAGTTAAGGAGCTCTCTCTTATGTCCCTTTGTGTTCTGGACACTTGACCCAGACCCACTGACATTCTCTCAATTTCTAAAGAACCTTTGGGATTCTTTCCACAGTAGACTTAACACTAGATTGGCCTTGGTGGAAGGGAATTGACTTTCATATTGCTCTGATAGTTTGTTAGAAAAAATAAACTACTCTGTAATTCAATTGTAATACCAGATTCACTCCAGTCTACTGGAGAGATGTGGTGATGGATTAGCCTGCAAGAGTTGTTCCACCACGAAAGTCAGGGCTGTAGCATTCACTGTCAATATTGGCCAGTTATTAGATGTGAGATTGCCTCAGAAGGCAAGTAGGACCCTGTTGAAGGTATGCATTCCTGAATAGCTGCCAAATTCAGTAATAGGCTAAGTCATCAGCAGACAGTACTCCCAGGAGGGAGGAGAATAGATCGTTAGTTATGAAAGGAGGGCTTACGTGCCACAAAGAACTCACCAGAGGAATTATGCCACTCAGACAAACACCAAAGTGAACTTCACAGACTCTTCCACTGCCCTTTTCTTGGGCACTTTGTAATAGTGAGTACTGCTTAATTAAGTAAATACTTTTTGGAGAGTAGATAAATGGGTTATGGATTCTTTTTCTTGTAAATATTTAGAACATCACAAAAAGAATCATATCTTAGGAAGAAAATTGTGGCACCTCAAAGATAAGCCTCAGCATACAAATCCTCTGATCCTAGATTATTTTCTGAAAACTTCTGCTCTCTCAGAAACTTCTGGAAGTGTCCAGGCCCTGGTGTGGTATAATATCATCAAATCTTAGGAACACTTCTGTGACTTAGACTTTAGAACGATTCTTTGGATTTTTGTTTTGTTTTGTATAAAGAACAAAATCTGACTGTATGCATAATTTTTGGTGATTTCTAAAAGATTGTTGCTGGGCATGTCTGCCTACAGATTTCTAAATCTAAAGAAGATGGGATACTAACAAAGAAAATGGACAAAGGTGCCCAAATTTCTAATATCTTTTGGTCTTCTTCCTTTCTTAGAAAGTGCCTATTGACTTCCTTCTCTTGGTGTTGTACAATTCACTACAGGGAGGATTCCAACACCACTGATATGGAGGTAAACCTTATAGACTCCGCCACTGCTCTTTCCTTTGGCTCCTGCTGGTGGTAAACGGTTGCTAAGGTGGCTGCCACTCCATGGTGTAAACACCTTGGTGAGAGTAAATCAGGATCAGGAAATTTGATTCTCCTGTATATATTTAGTGTGGGAGGGACCAAAGGAATCCTTGAAGGAAAGTGTAAATTGACTGAAGTCTTGAGTGAAGGTGCACTGCTGGCGTGGGTGTGGCCATCTCAGGGACAAATGTCTCTTAGCCACACAGGACTCTGGCAAAGCCTTCCTCTCCCGTGGTGAGGCTCAGTGAAACATTAAAGCCTTCCTTTAGTTTAGCAGCAAATGTTGAAGGTGGGTGTAAATAAGAATGTTTATAATCAATTGACCTGTTTGTGCAAATTTTAACAACTGCAGTTTCCTCCTCTTGGATGTTTACTGTCTGAAAGGGCTCAAAGACAGAGACTTCCTATTGTGAATAGCCAGCCCCGCCCCCTGGGCTGGACATAATAAATAATAAATACGTCGAGGTGCCTGATGGTTGTAGTTGTCGATGCCATTCCACCGTAGTGCACACAGACCGCCTGATTCCAGATTTTCTAGATGTATCTGTCTTCCTTATTCTTTCTCTACCACAGTCAGGTTTTCCAAGGCCAACTGTCCAGGCTGTGGCAACTTAGAACATCATAAAAAGTTACATCCAGAGGAGAACCTAATGGTGCCTCCCCCGATATGCTCAGTAGATGAGTCCTCTCCTAGGAACTCAAACAGTAATGGACACAATACAGAGGCTATAAGATAGCAGTTGGACTACGGGACAATTTAATGGAAGTATTTTGAGTTCATCTGTACTTCTCATGAAAATATACTTAACATCTTGTTTACTCATTCCCAAAGTTTAAATAATTTATAACACCTAAAAGTATTGTGCAACTTAAATAGCTTATTGTCATTGTGAAATAATTTTCAAAGGGTTTGTTTTCTTTCACATTTCCAGAGGTTGACTAGGTAAACAGAAATTATTTTGCACACACACTTCAGTCAAGTTTTAAGTTATTTTGACAACACACAGAGCTAATGAGAAACCCTCCCAAGGCTGGACTGCTGATTTTCCCTCCAAGACAAAGCTGTCTAGCTATACTACGCAGTCATCTATAAACATGGCACACACTTGGCCTTCAAAGGGATGCCTTGTTTTTATGTATACAAGAAGCACATTTCCCAACAGAGAAGCCATAAAATAGATGAAAATTAATTTGGGCTGAGGTTTTAATATTTCCAAAATGAAAATCACAGTCAAAGATAAGAATTTCTCTTCTCTGGAGGACACATCACTTAGTTTCATCCTTGAAACAAACACGGTGGGAAAATGGCAAAGAGCCGTTTCAGCTGATTTCAGGTTATCTGAGCAAGAGCACGGCCTCTGCTGTGGTGAAGCAGAAAATGCCTCAGGCGGCAAAGTCTGCACTGTTAGACTTTCCTTCAACAGGGGGGCACGTGAGGGCTTAAAGAGCCCATTGGTAATTTAAAGCTCCAGCCATTCATGTTCTATCCTTTTTATAATCGTGGAGAGATATTCTCACAGTGATGATTATGCTAGCTACCAAGGACTTTTTTTTTCCAGGCAAACAAGGACTCGAATAGCACATCTGTAAATTTATCTCAAAGCCACAGTCCACGTGGAGGCTGACTTCAAAGCAGAAAGACACCCTAACAAAAATTAAGCACAACACACTAATAACACTTCTTAATAATAGTACCTGACAATTATACAACACTTTGCACTTTCAAAGTACTTTACAATCATTAATTAGTTTATCCACACAGCACCCCTGTGACTTAGGCCAGTGTTATTATCCTCATTTTTGAGATGAGGAAACTGAGATGCAAAGTGATTAAGTGCCTTGCCTCAGGTCACATGGCCAGTCAGTGGCAGGATCCACAAGTGAGTTCATTACTCTCAGTCTCCTTGTTAGTACTAAGAGATGCTGTGTGGAAATCCTTGAGGTCTGCCGTCCTCTGCTTGGACGATGGAAACCTATCCTTTCCTTCAATTGCTGATATTGTCTTCTTCATTGACTTCTACAGAAGAGAGATAAGGAATTAAGAATCTACCTTTGAAGCTACCTGAGTATTCAATGAATCCATCTCAACCACAGAAAAGAAAAGATAGGATAATTAGTGCTTGTCTTGCTTGGGTTTTCTATTGCTGTGAAAAGACACCATGACCGCAACAACTCTTATAAGGAAAACATTTAAAAATTTTAATTTTGGTGGCTTGCTTACAATTCCAGAGGTTAGATCCATTATCATCATGCTGGGTAGCATGGATGTATATAGGCAGATATGCTGCTGAAGCTGAGAGTGCTCCATCTTGACCAGAAGTCAGCAAGAAGTGGAGTGACTGTCACTCTGAGAGAACTTAAGCAAAAGAGACCTCAAAGCCTGCCCTCACTGTGACACTTCCTCCAACAAGGCCACACCTCCTAAGAGTGCCACTCCCTTTGCCAGCTACTTTCTTTCAAACTACCACATTCCACTCTGACCCTCAAAGGCTTGTAGCTATATCACAGTGCAAAAAAAAAAAAAAAAAAAAAAAAAAAAAAAAAAAAAAAAAAAATTATTTCAACTTCAAAATCCCTATAGTCTATCACAGACTCAAACTTGTTTCAAAGTTTAAAGTCTTAATGGCCATCTCATAACTGCAACCCTCCTATAAAAATCACAAGAAAAATGCAAATCTTATACCTCCAACATCTAATGGTACAGGATATACATTAACATCCCAAAACGTAGGGAAGGATTAGTAGGGAAATACTGGACAAAAGCAAGACCAAGAACCAACTGGGCAAACTCCAAACTCAGCAAGATCTATGTCTTGTCTCATGTCAAAATGTTCTTCAGATCTCCAACTCTGTTCAGCTCTGTTGCCTGCAACACACTTCATTCTCTTAGCTGTGTTCACTCCCTGTTAGCAGCTCTCCTCGGCAGGTCTTCCACAACTCTGGCATCTCCAACAACTTAGATTCTCCTAGGCAATACAGGCTTCAACTTCACAGCTTCACACAATGATCTCTCTACTAGGCCTCCTCAGGGACACCCCTTGACACAGGCCTGGTTTCAGTGGCTTTCTTTAGGTGCAGAGGCAAATTCTGTAACCCCCTTCTTCTATCCTGAACTCTAAAGACAAAACCATGTGGCCAAAGTGGCCAAGCTTCTACTCTTACTAGGGCTAGAACACGCACCCTTCGTTCAGTTACATCTTCACCAGCTTTCTGTCCTTCGCTGCCTAAGCTTAGCTGTCCTGAAACTTGCTCTATAGACCAGACTGGCCTGGAACTCAGAGATCTTCCAGCCTCTGCCTTCCCAGTCCTGGGATTAAAGGCGTGCCCCACCACACCTGACTCTAAACTTTTCTTTAGTTCCTTTTCACAAATTGAAAACATTCTTGCCCTGAGGCCACCACTCCTTTTATTCCATTTCTTAATCCATTTATCTCCTTGAACACAGCATTTAGATCCATTCCACTTTCTGGTGCCCTTTTTTCCCTTGACTATTTTTCCTTTCTCAGCTTGCTCCTTTTCATTATACATCTTCATTAGAGTTAACACAGGTAGCCACAAAATAGAGTGTATACTAGGCTGTTTTAAGATTTCCTCTGCCAAAGTAATTAAGCCAAAATTCTTGACTTTAGCCTCAGGCAGGCTCTTCAGACAAGGGCAAAAGGCAGCCACTTTCTTCACCAAAATATCACAAGAATGATCTCTAGGCAGCACACTAAAATTCTTCTTCTCTGTGACATCTAGAGCAAGACCCCCACAGTTCATCAAATCACAGGCAGCACCATTTTTTTCCATGTTCCTACTAGTATGGTCCATTGAGCAACACTTAAATCACTCCACTGCTTTCATAACCCGAAGTACTGAAGGCCAAATTCCTCCAAACAAACACATGGGCAGGCCTATCAGAGCAATACCCCCACTTCTGGCACGAACTTCTGTCTTAGTAAGGGTTTGCTATTGCTATGAAAAGACACCATGTTTGGAAGGAAAACATTTCATTGGGGTGTCTCTTTTACAGGTTCAAACCTCCGGTCCATTATCATCATGATGGGGAGCATGCCAGTGTGTAGGCAGATGTGGTGCTGAAGATAAGAGTGCTCCATCTTGACCAGAGACAGCAAGAAGTAGAGCAACTTCTGAGAGAAACTTAAGCAAAAGAGATCTCAAAGCCCACCACTGACTTGCTTTTTCCAACTATGGCCACATATCCCAATAGTTCCACCCCCTTGGGGCCATTTTCTCTCAAACCACTACAGTGTATAAGGAAGATCACATTGTCTCCAATATCCTGTCATTAAAGCAGATGGATCACAAGACCTGATTTTAGTTGAAAGCAAGTTGACAGCCCAGCTCCAGTCTACAGCTGTAACTAGCACAGGCTCCTTACTTCTCATTTCCAAACATGGCCCGTATAGCATTCATGCAACAACCACTGGTCAAATGAACCAATCAGAGGGTAAAGATAACTGTTTTTTTTTTTCCCTAGGATACCACAATAAGTTCCTTTGCTCTTTAAGCTTGATGAACTCTAAATGCAGGTAAACAATAGAAAACTACTTTTTAACTTTTACAAATTAATTCTGATGCATTCCTTCTTAGTATGCTACTATATGTTATAGACAGCTTTCCACACTCTAGAATTGTTTCTTATTAATACTACAAGCCCATCTTAGGTTGGTGGTCCTCTGATGTTTTTCTTCACTCAGATTCCCAGACAGTTAAAGCAATGATCATCTGGATCACTTCAACGAAAGGAACAAACAGTCCAAATTTCTCACTGTATTTTGAAGCTCCGGAATGAATGCTTTGGTAGTCGATGAAAATTATATAATTATTACTTATTGAAATGGGAAGAGATCAGATACAAGTGCTAGGGCCAAAGAGGTATGTTAAGAGACTGAATCCACTTTTAAGTTTCCTTCCTCTCCTGTGTCCCCCAGCAATATTCAACTGATGGGGGCCCTGTTGGCTGTTGTCCAAGTATATACAAACTAAGATAGAGGTCTTTCTTTCCTGCCTGCCTTCCTTCCTTGCTCTACATGTTTTTTGATATTGTTCTACATATTTTTGATACAGAGAGACTCTGAGAAACAACCTAATACATGTGAGGCTTTGGAATCATAGAAATCTCTGAAATCATGCTATCATTTTAACAAGGAATTCATATATAAGCTACCAGAAATTTCAAGAATAAAGATATTGTTGTGGAATAATGCTCTTGTGCCCTTTCAAAATCTGTCACTTCTCTTTGTTTAATAAAATGCTGATTGGCCAGATGGGACATAAAGGCAGGGCGACCAGACTAGGAGAATTCTGGGAAGAGGAAAGACTCAGTCTGCAGTCACCACCCAGATGCTGAGGAAGCAAGATGAAAAGTGCTGCACAAAGAAAAGGTACCAAGCCACGTGGCTAAACACAGATAAGAATTATGGATTAATTTAAGTTGTAAGAGCTAGTTAAAAATAAACCTGAGCTAATAGGCCAAGCTGTAGTCATTGGAGGTTTTGCATTCATTTCCAAGCTGCCCAGACCCGAATAAACACACAAAACTATATTAATTATAGCACTGCTTGGCTGATGGTTTAGGCAAATTTCTAGCTAGCTCTTACATCTTAAATTAACCTACTGATATTAATCTATGTATCACCACAAGACTGTGGTCTACCAGTAAGGTTCCGGTGTTTTTCTCTTTCCACAGATACATGCCATCTTCCTGACTCTGCCTTCTTTCATCCTGAATTCAGTTTAGTTTTCCCTGCCTTGCTCTATTCTGCCCTGTCATAGACCCAAGCAGCTTTTTTATTATCCAGCGGTAATAAAACATATTCATAGCATATGGCGGGACATGCCACATACCAAACAATTTTTAATTGTTATAAACCTCTGTGTATTTCTTTGGGACTGAACTGGCAGATGGATATTGCTTCTGAGACCAGATACTTTCATGACACTGGTTACCTAGAAACCACATTGTTACTTTCTGAAGATGCTAGCAAATGAAACAGTAGAGCATTTATCTAGTAAAGTACAATGTTGCCCTAATCCCTTCCATACAAGGTTTTACTACCATAATCACTGCTTCAAAATTTATTATTTACCTTTCATGCACCTGGTACTTTGTATATATATGTCTTGATATCCAATGTAAAACATATTTTTACTCTATTTACAAATGAGGAAGGCAACATTTTAAGAGTTTGAATGATTTTACCATGACAAGTGGATAATAAATGCCAAAAATTCATAATACTTATTTTTCAGATGTTCAGCTCTCCATGATGAACACGAGGACATCACACTGGTTGGAAGATTTCAACATGGCTTTGGTGAAGGTTAGGAGCTTGAGAAATATGGAAAAATGTGTAAGCCTTTAAAGGCTGGACTTAAAACTCTATGATTCTTCATTATTTAAGGAACAGTCATTAAATTCAAATTATCTTCCATGGGAGGGGTCTTGTGAGTTTCAGTACACCATTATCTACCTTCCCAGTAGAGTAGTTCCTTCAGACTGAATGTCAACTGTGTGTTAGGTGTCACATCTCTATAGAATGTGACTCACTGAACTTTGCAGCAACCATGTAAGAAGTGTCTATTGTTCCACGACAGGAAAATCAAAGCATGATGAAGAGACAAGTCAGGAATTTGAACACAGGCAGTCTTTTCCCAGCACTAGCAACAACTGGTGAGGTCATGAGAGGTGGAGAAAGACGATTGCCTCGAGAGGAAGGTAATTGCTCTTCTGTTTTCCTTTCCCTTGCCCCTGCTTACTCATCATTCGCATAGTTAGTAAATTAATCCACAGGGCACTCTGCTTGTCAGGTCTGGTTTTTGATACTTGGAATACATTGATTAACAAAATAATTTCCAGGATATGGAGGGTTAAAACATAGACTGCTAGCTTATTTCAAGTAGCTTTCAAGGATTTAATTACTGTTCCCCTCTTTGCCCAAAATAAGAAAGACCAAGGAAATTTCCTGTTTGTAGCTATCCCTTCCATTCCAGGTTTTACCCTGAAGTCTAGTTCTACTATTTCAAAAATCTTTGCGCTTGTAAAGCTGAGTATCTAACCTGAGGCCTTCACACATAAGACAAACAAGTACTCTGTCACTGAACTGTACCTACAATCCCATTGTCAGGCTTTGACTGAAGGGCTCTGACTTTCAGTGATAGACACAATTTAAATTCAGCTAATTTCACAGTATATGGACTTTATTAGTAAGCAAACAAATGAGATATGAGTCTATATTACCAGACGCACCCACCCACCCACACACACACAAAGAACTGAAAAAAAGCACTTGAGTAAGGTTAAGTCTTCAGAGGGGAGAATTTCATTTTATCGGTTTAATTTCTAATGCAGAGGATCTTTTACATAACCTACATGAAGCTTGTTTGTTTTTTCCTGAGTTTTATATTTCAAAAAATACTCAAGAAAATGAGCGGGTAGGCTTAGTAGCTTTGCTAATAAAGCAAGAGTGGCTTGCATAACTAACCCAAAAGCAGCCACAGAATCATAGGTAGGATCCAAAGAGCAGGGTTTGTTTATAAAGAAACAAAAGGATATAAACTGTTAGACATGGTGGTATAAACTGGCATCTGTGAGGCTAAGTTGGAGAGCAGATAGCAAGTTGAAAGCTAGCATGGGTTATCTAGCATGATCCTTTCTCAAAACAAGAGAGAGAAAAGTAAATTTTCAAATATAAAGTCAACACTAATATACCAGTTTTATGGGTGGTAAATCATTAGAGCAAGTCACTGCTCCAAATGTTTTCTTTAGAGCCCTAACCAAGGAAGAAGGAATGACTGCCTGCTTGGAGAGACATACTGATGAGTTAGAATGAAATATTAGCCACTTCAAAGGACGGCATTGGATTTAGAAGGATAAAGAGAGAGGAAAGGGGCCAGTCTAGCCAAGGCTGGGATCTAATTACAGCGGGGTTACTGTTGTGATTGGCAATGTCAAGTGAGGTAGTTCAGGTAATGGATGATATATGAGTGGAACTTCCCAACGGGCGTGATTTATCCTCCTTTGAAACAAATTGGGAGACCACAACCAGATAAACTCCAAATTGAAATTTCATTGCAAAGCAATAAAATTGAGACTTGCAAGTGTCTGTGTTTCAATTACTTCTTCCAAGGTTTTAGAACAGGAAGAGATGGTACACAGATCTGAAACTCTGCAGACTCATTGGCTGGGAAGTAATGATGTTACCTCCCAGCTCATTTTGAAATTGGTGTCGTTTAAACTGTTTTTAAATAAAAGACCTTAGATAACAAGATGAAGTAGGAAACTTCCTTCATAATGACAAATTACAGGGTGATCAGTTCTCCCATTTCACTTTCATGAGAGAGAATCAAAAGAGATTATGACATCCAGCATCCAACAGCTGAGTCCCATGGAAGGCAGTGTTTATATCATTCCAGGACCTCCTTCCAAGGTTAAGAAGCTACAAGTATGACTTAATTTTCCATTTTGTTCAAATCATAAAAAGGCTCACTCTCAAAATTGAATCACCGGGGGTGACCTTACACTTAACATCATTTTCAAGTTCTCAGAACACCCTCCTGCTCATAAGAATACTATTCACCAAAATTCACTCAAAGAGAATTAAAGTCCAATCATGCAGCTATGGATGCTTCACGACTAGATGGCCTGTAATTGGAGAAACAACACAGTGGTATAGAGGACTATTTTTTTTTATCAGGGATGAGAAGGAAAGATAAGTTCCTAGAGACTTGAAAGGGATGATTATAATATGAGAATACTGATGCTTGGCTTTCTGGATAAACTTCAATTGTGTCTCACATCATCCAGACCAGTGCTCTGATGTGACTTCTCTGATTTCTTATGTGCTTCCTTTGAAGGCCAAAAATAACCTGAAATCCCCATGATATAAGGCTGTGACGATTCAAATTAATATGAACAATCTACTTTTGTGTTTCTCCCAAGGCTCTGTGCACAACTTTAACCCTGTTGTTCCTCCCCCTTATAATAATATATCAAGGGCATGGCCTCTGTGGACCCTCTTGTTCTTCCCAAAGCTACAGCTCTATCTTATCCACTAATCACAGGTCACATTATACACACAGAAATCTCCAGTTTGCTGTGAGTTCGTATCAATGGTTTTTCCCATTTGCCTCTGCACTTTGAAGTTCTTTACCCCTCTGCTTTTCTCGGGTGTTCCCTCCTTATGTTGGTGGTTGGTATCACTGGCTTGCTCCTTAATCTGTCAAATACTAACACCTGCTCTGCTCTGTTTCTCCATATCAGCCCTGTACTCGTCTTTCTAGGTCAGAGCTGTACATTTTCTTACTTGTTAGATAGTCATGTTAAGCCTAAGCTTTGGAGACATGCCCACTAGACTTAGATGCATAAAAACTAGTCAAGACTTCGTATTTTCCCATCTTTACCTCTACTGTACCCCTTTCTCAGCAGCCTTATGATGTCTTACCTAGAAATAACCTTCAAATTGCAACAAAATGCCTTTGAGAGAGGGAGCCCAGTTCATGCTCACCTTCTCCTTAAGTAAGTGTAAGTTCTTTCTTCTTTGGTCCAAGACAACATTTCTTGTTCTTTCTCTCTCTTATTATTAATAATTTATTTGTATTGCATGTGATGAGATTGTGATACTCTACCCAAATTCTCCCTTAGAAATACAGGATCCCCCAACACACACACACACACACACACACACACACACACACACACACACACACACACTAGCTGAGTTATAAGTTTTATTCGGGCATTGCTTCAGGTAAAGAAACATGGCTCGCTGAAATCCTGCCTTCCAGTAGCTGCTACATCCAAGTACTTACTAATATATGAAGGAATAAATACTAGTCTCTCTCAGTCCCATCTAGGAGATCTCTAAAGAGCCATTTCAGCTTCAGAGCTTCTCGTGGGGTTTGCTGAAAGCATCCTTGTGGATACTGAACTCTCTCCCCGCTCAGTCACACTTCTTTAACACCCTTCATTTTCCCACCCACACAAAGGTGTTGCTCCCCAGAGCATTTCCTAACAAATGGACTACATACTCTCCTTAGGCTGCTTCCTAGGGAACACAGATTCCAACACAGCCCCGGAGCATGGGCAATTTCCCATCCATTAAATCCATGCATGCGTCCATTTATGCTCTTTATCATGCACTGAACTGTAAAGTCTGCAGAACAAGGACTATATTTTCCCATCATATATGTCCTCAGTGTTTAACTTCAAGTGTAGCATGCATAAAAGAATAAATGAGGGAATGAATAATTAGTGTTGAAAATTAGCACCTCTGAGGTACTGCAAGGTCTTTACACAGTTGAAAAATCATCAACATGTTTTCTTTAATTGATAGTATTTAATGAGAATTAGCTACAAATAAGGTACTGAGCTTGTTGCACTGGGGAGGAGGCTATAAAGAAATTGCATGGTAATTGTCACCTATTCACAGGATATATGCAGTGTGGAGCCACAGAATGAATACCAAACCCTTTCTCCTGTATACACACACACACACACACACACACACACACACACATTCACCTATGGTGGCCTTCAATTATATAATTGGGTACAGTAAAACATTAAGAGCAATATAAAATAATAGAACATAATAATCATAGCAACATACATTAGGTGAAAATTCTCTCTCTCTCTCTCTCTCTCTCTCTCTCTCTCTCTCTCTTTCTCCCTCCCTCCTTTTCTCCCTAACCTTCCCCCATAATGGTGTGGGTATCCCCCTCTTTCTCCCTCCCTCCTTTTCTCCCTGATCTTCCTCCATAGTGATGTGGGTAGCATATAAAATATGAATATTCTGGGCAATGGAATGATTCATATTGTAGGCAGGACAAATGGAATGAGATTTTCGTCTTGCTATTCAGAACAACAATTCCAAACTTAGGAATTGTTAACCTGTGGAATTTACTATAAATACATGCAGACCTTGGTTAACTACAAGTAACTGAGCGAGGGGAAAGTGAAGTCTTAGAACAGTGAGTGCTCCCTTCAGGAAGTTTATAATTTTGTCAGCAGGATAATTACCCCCAACATTTATAGCAGTGGCTTGACTCCAGCTGCTCACCACAAGCAACTGAGAAACCCCACGGCAGGGGGTCCCCACCTCCAGAGATTCTGATTTCACTGTGAGGAGTGCAGTAGGTGGCCACCAACTCCCCAGGTGACTCCAAAGTGTCACCAAAGTACAAAATCACTAAATTGTGAAGAGCTTGTGTGTTCTAAATACTGTTCTGTGCTTAGAGTAAGTGAACAATTCTCCTAACAGTATTATGAGGGAATTACCATGGTTTTATGATCATTTTATAAACAAAGACATTAAGGAAAAGAAGACTGGAATAATTGTCCCAAGATCACACAGCCCCTTAGCCATGGAGCCCAGCTAAGGCTCTGAAATTGTGCACTCCGCCACACCACCTCTCAGCCTCACTTACAGAGTGAGCCGTAGACTAATTTATAAGCCTATTTTATGTAAATATTTGTCACTTGAAGTTGGGCAATCTCTGTGATCAAAATAATAGCAGCAACAACAATGTTCTTTGACCTTTAGAAGGAAATGCTACTTGCTATTTCCAGGTAGCCTAAGAATGACAGGCATTTACATAGGTGGATGGGGTGAAAACACACGTAAATAAACTTGCTATTTGTTTAGGACTTTACAACTTATGGCTGAATGTGGATTCTTATTTAAATATTATGCAGTACAAACAGAATATTCTTTATAGTTCCTTAAGGTTCCGGTTCTACTGAGTTCACTAATGGTGTTGAAATAACATTAAGAACCCCAGACTTAACTTTAAGAACAGAGCAAGCAGAAGAAAGGGGAAAATAACCGGAAAGCAAGTGAGCTCCAGCAAAGACAGAGGGAAAGGGATCTTCCTTCCTTTCTCTTTCTTTCTTTCTTTCTTTCTTTCTTTCTTTCTTTCTTTCTTTCTTTCTTTCTTTCTTTCTTCCTTCCTTCCTTCCTTCCTTCCTTCCTTCCTTCCTTCCTTCCTTCCTTCCTTCCTTCCTTCTCTGCCTCCTTCTCTGGAAGCTTTCTATCTCCATAGTTAACAAACTCCTAAATACAAGTCAGGCAGACACTTGGGCCTTTCCAGTCCATTTTTATTCTCTCCGCATCTCATCTTGCTAGCATCTTCCTTTTTCCTAATAATTCCTGTCACCCACTGCCCCAAACAAAAGTCATCAGATGAGAAGCTCCTTTGCCCGCAGTGAACATCACTATCGGAGGGGAAGAACGGACGAGCATGTGTGCACACCAACAAACCCAGAGCACTGCTCCAGGAAAGAGTATGGTCCATAACAGATTCTCTGGGCTCTTTCTACATTTCTCATATGCATCCCATATCTCACACTTCAGCTAACAGAGGAAAGTGCAACCACTTTAGCACTTTCATGCTGTCTGAATTAAGACAAAAATGTATTCCTGGGGCCCAGTTTCTTGCATGTAATTGCTTTTAATGCTTTATTAAGATTTAATAGCAACATTAATATTTTAGAACAAACCTATAGGGTGCCAGTGAAAATATTTAGTCTTTTAAGCTTTTCGGGAAGATTTAGGAACTGGGATTCTTTTTAATATAGTTCAGTATATTTAAAAACCACCCAACAGATGCATATAATATATAACGAACCAATATATCAGGAGAGATAAAAATAGATATATAGTAAAACACAAATGATGCAGTATTATCTGATTTTTCTCTCCATTTATTTCTATAATTAAATATTTCTCTTTAATGTTTTTAAAGAACACTTTGAAATGTACCACAGCTAGCAATATTAAATAAAACATCCTTGACATTCCCAAAATGATTCTTTTGGGAGGCAACACCACGGAGTACCTCAAACACATTAAAATACACCTTCAGGGTTTTCCTTGGACTTCCCACGGGATGGAGAGCCCTGATTGCTCTTTGGGCTGACGAGGGAGGGGGAATGGATTGGGGGAGGGGGAGGGAAAGGGGAGGCGGAGGTGGGGAAGAGACAGAAATATTTAATAAATAAAGAAAGAAAGAAAAAAAAATACACCTTCAGCCCATGTTCTCCCAGATGACCGTTGAGGAGTCAGGCCTGTGAAACAACTCAGAAGCATGCAAGTTTATTTTTATATGAGTCTATCCTATCCTTGATATTAGATAATTTCATAGGCACACAATCATTTGGTATCATTCACCAGGGGTTTAAACTACAGTGTCTGTTATATGTATGAACAAGTCATAAAAGACAATGGAAATCAAGAACCAAAATTTGAGTTACTTGTAATAGTCACCAAATTTTGGAAAGTTAACGAGTTTCAAATTTTTTCCTTTCTAGCTTTCATTTTTGTTGTCTAAATTGTTATGCATGAATAATATATATGTTCATATATGCACACACATATATGGGATCAAACACCTGTTTTTTATGTACTGTTAATAAGAATTGCGTACTAGATAAATGGAGACCATGTTCGCTGCCTTTAACTTGTTTCCTCTTGGTGTTTAAACATCTGGCTAGGTAATTTGCACCTAAAAATCTCTATAAACAACACACAGCTCTTAACAAACAAGCCCAGTATGTTGAAATGCCAATGTGATTAAAACTGCAAAGGTTAAGGCAGGCAAGAATAAAAAGAACACATTTCAACTTCCTTTCACACATAATAACCTCCTACCTCCTGTCTTTTAAGAACATTGCCATTGTTTACATTTTAAACATTAGATCTGTACCTGGATAATCCATTGTGTAATTTGAAATCATCCATTTTAAAAGGTTGCTAAGCACAGGGAAAATATTACACAGATAAAGGAAGCAGAGTGGGCCTTCCTAAAAAGCTTACCATTTTCCCATAAAGCTATTGTTTCACCGTTTCTGATTCTCTTGTGGCGAAAGGCTATGCTTCCGAGAACCTGACACAGATTTACTAAGACCACAGTGGTGGGTTATTATTATACCCTGAGCAGGAAGTGCAGCTCCACAGAGTACCTGTGTGTCCACCCCTGACCTGGTCCTGGTGAGAGCACAAACAAGCAGCTTCTCTGTTTTTTTTCCCCCCTTTCAGTAGCCAAATACTTGTTTTTTACTCAGATATTTTATGTTTCTGTTTTATGAGGTATAATAGACAAATTATAGCCTCTCTTTCTCCCAAAGCTACTCAGAACATGATTGACCTTTGCATGTGATGACGAACCCAGGATGGATGCAACTTAATAGACAGTGTACTTCTCAGATGCAGTGGGACACGTCTGAAACACTAGAACCCCAGAAGCAGAGGAACATGGATAAGAAAGATGAAGCAAGCCTGGGCTACACAGTTAGACCCTACCTGGACAAAGATTCTTTAAATATGAAAAAATGGATTTTTAGTCAAACTGGTAAAATGACTGCTGACATTTGCTTTTTGTTTGTTCGTCTTGTTTTGTTTTGCTATGTGTGAGACATAGTATGGTTGTTTTTCTTATTTTATTACATTTAGTTGGCAAAGTTAAGGACTATTACTTAACTGACATTTTACAGGCTAGAGAAGAGACACAAAATGGCTCTGTGGTCTGTCCATGCTTTCATAGAGAGTAGACAGTTTGGATGGGATCGGCTTTCTGAAGGCCAGCACTATAGACCACATTTACACCTATAGATTATGCTTCATTTCGTGACAAAATCTGAAGACTCGAATTCCTAGTGTGTGAATCTATAAGCAATGCTACTCCAGCCAGGTTTTTTATGAAATATCCAAAAATGCGTGTCACTATGAAAAACCTATTCAGAATTCACCACATATTATTATTATTTATGCTTACATTACAAACCAAGCTAACAGTTTTATATAGTAAACCCATACAATCACAAATAACACTTAAATTTGCCTACTTTTAGTATTTTCAAAGCACTGGACTCAGCTCTATTTTTATTATTATAATTATCATGAAAGTATATTTTCATACATACTAGCTTGAAAAAATAAAAAAGAAACCCCTCAAACAACGGAAGGGTCTAATGATTTAAAATATGTCATTCTCTGGGTTCTGAATAATTTAAAATAACTAATAGAGAAAATAAAAATGTGTATTTTGACCCACATACAATACCCACAATGAATAAACACTGTAATAACTCACAAATAAAAGATTTTCTTTCCAGCCTTCAAAGAATAACTACTGAGAGTTTATTCAAACACAATTGCTGTCCTGAGAAATAAACTCACCAGCTAGTGAAGAAGCAGCCCCAGGTAGAAATGGAAAATTACCAGCAGCATTCACAGTATAACAAATAGCAACTTAGCAGTGAAGACTATTCTATTTATTAAAGAAAATGAAATGGAGGGCTATGTTGGATTCACCTGGAAAATGAAACAAAAATCACCACCCTACTCTCTGCATTAACTTTGACATTTAGAATCATCACAGTACAGACAGCTCACATTAGATGAAAAGGATGTCTCTTCAAAACAACATTATTCAGCTATATTTTTAAATTTTTTAGTGCCCACCTTTGTTTGACATTGGAGGTTACGGTGCATGCCTGTGCTCTGGCCCCACCTCAGCTCTCCCATCTGAGATTAGGGAGCATGCACTTGAGCTCCATAAAATGAAAAAGTCAGGACAACTCACCTCTAAAAATTGCCAACCTCATAGAGATGACATCCAACAAAAATGGCCTATATGAAATTTCAGACACCCAATTTGAATAGTTATCAACATGTTCAAATAATTAGAGGAAGATATAAATATATCCCAAGAGAATATGAGCAAACAAGTAGATGAAGTAAGGAAGTCAATGCAGGTGATGGAAATAGAATTCAACAAAGTTAGAAATACTTAAGAAAGAGCAAATTGAAATGATGGAATGAAAACTAGAATAGATCAAATAAAAAGTACAGTCAAAGGACTCACAAATAGGATGGATCATGCAGAGGACAGAATTTTAATGCTTGAAAACAAGGCAGAGGAACTGTCAAGGCTAATTATAAACTTTAAAAACACATGGAAGGGACAAGCAAGATCTTCAGGACATCATGGAAAAATTTCTATCTATGGACAGGGAAAAAAGAGAATTTTGTAGTATAAGAACAGAGAATGTTTTCAACAAAATCATTGAAGAAGACTTTTTAAATTTAGAAAAAGTGATATTCTTGACGTAAGAGACTCACAAGAGCAACAAGTAGACAAGATCAGAAAAAAATCTCCACTTGTCATATCATATTTAAAAATGATTAACTATACAGGACCAGGAAAATGTATGGAAAGTTGAGAAAGAGAGAGAGACCAAGTTCTGTTAGGCATCAGAATAACTATTGACTTCTCAATGGAAACCTTCAAAGCTCAAATATCTTTGGCAGAAGTTTTTTAAAGTATCAAAGATCACAACTGCCACTAATGAATTCAACCAAATAATCTATAATTGAAAGACAGGAAAAAAAAAACTCTTCATGACAAAAGCAGGCTAAGGAATAACAACAACCACCAAGGCATCCCTACTGATACTGGAAAGAATACTTTGGGCAGAAGCAAAAGAGACTCAAGAAGACACAGAGAGAAAACAAACACTAGGAGAGTTGTTAGACAAAAGAGTACTGAAAAATAAAACACCCAAAACAACCATATCATAAGAATCAATACTCACGCTTCAGTAACAACACTGAATATTGATGAGCACTATTTCTGTATTTAAAAAAAATAAACAGACTAGGAGGGTGTATTAGAAATCAGGATCCCCCCACACACTTTTGCTGCCTCCAAGAAATATGTGTTGCTATCTTAGGGTAAAGATATGAGAAAAATCCCTCCAAGCCAACAGCAAAATAAAACAAACAAAACAAAACAAAAACCAGGCATTTCAGAATTTCAAGGACTCTGATTTATGTTATAGCCTACTTTCTGTAATAATCAAACATGATGAAGCTGTCATATTTGCCAAAGAAAGCACGTATGCATTTGAACATTACACAAATGGCCAGTCTCAGAAAGCCGTGTGTATGTAGTTGTGAGTCCAGAGACTGAAGAATTTATGTGGAAACAGACATCCAGGTCACACATACTTGGCCTGTGATAGTTGACACATTCAGATAACATGGCTGTGTGTAGGCTATCACACAGAAAGAAGCTTCTCTGTCTACAGTGGAGAGATTCTCCCCCAAATCAGTGTTTTATCACACGGAATTAACCAGCAAAAGTCCTCAAGAATATATGCCCTCTCAGGGAGTTTATACCCTTTACCCCCCTTGCTTGTGTCAGTTACCCTAAAACCCACACAAACTGTAGAGCTTTATAGCACATCTTCACATTTCAAGCACCATTACTCAGACTTTTTCTGTCATTAGATTCAAAAGTTGTGCTTCCAACTTCAAACTGAGAGAGTCTAATTTGGAAAATAAACAACAATGCAAAACAAGCATCAACAAGAGAGGCCATCTATTTTGAAAATAGGTTTCTTGTGAGTTGTCTTTAAGTAACAATTACTGTAAGAGATGTTTTTCCAAATTTGTATTGACAGCTTCACACTTTCCTATCATAAATTTTAGTAATTTTAGTCCCCTTATTCCTCTTCCTCCACCACCTCCATCGTACCTAGTACCCTTCTTTTCAACAAGGCCTGCTCCTACTTTCTTGTTTTCTTTGAGTGTGTGACTCACTGGCTTTCATTAGTTACTTGCTGAATGTAGGTGGAGCAATGGCAATTGTCTATAGCTATACTACTGAAGAAAATGACACCCTTGTCCCAAAAAGTGTTAACTGGACATAGTTACTTTAGGTGAGGGGCCAATGGACTCTGTTCCTTAAACCAGGATGTAATGATGATGGGTTAAATTTTGTGGATGTTTTCTCTGTGAGTTGACAATCACCACTGCAGGGAGTTCATAAAGACAACTGCCTTGTCATGTCCAAGATATTTCCTTTTGTTGAACATCACTATCTCACATTCTTTCTCCCCCTTTTCCATAGCTAGTATTTACACATAAAGGGGGGCAGGTAGTGGCTCTCTTTCTGGGCCTCATTCCCTCACTCAGTACAGCCTTTTCTGGGGCTGTCCATTTCCCTTCAAATTTCATAATTCTTTGTTCTTTCCTGCTGAATAAAATTCTCTCATGCACATAAAGACATCTTCATTGCCTGTTTCCCATTAGATGGGTAGCTAGCTGGGCTGCCTCTGCCTCCTCACTACTGGGACTAGAGCAGCAATGGGTAAAGAAATGCAGGTATCTCTATGAGAAGGGGTGGGACACTTTGGGTACATGGCGAGGAACAGTAGACCTGGGGCATCAGTAGTTCTATTTTTAGCTCGTTGAGACACCGTCACACTGTTTCCCATGGGGACTTCCCCAGTTTACAGTTTATGTAAGGGTCCCTTTCCCACATCTTTGACAACATCTGTAGTTTTTTGTTTGGTTCACAGGAGCCATTCTGACTGGTATAAGATGAAATCATAAAGTAGTTTTTACATGCATTTCCCTGATAGCTAAGGATGTTGACCTTTTAACAAAAACATTTAATAGCTATTTATGTTTCTTCTTCTGAGCAATCTATTTAGTTCCCCAGACTCCAATTTTTAAAATTCCGTTTATGTTCTTAATGTTCAGCTTATAAAACTCTTGGCATATTGTAGACTCTAATCTTCTGTTGAATGTACTGCTGCCCAAGATCTCCTCCTGTTCTGTGGGCTGTCTAGTCCCTTTAATTGATCTCGTTGTCGTTGAACAGCGGCTTTTTAATTTCAGGAGCTCTCACTTGTCAATCGTTTTATTTCCTGAGTGACTGGAGCCATCTTCACAGAGTCTTTACAAGTCCTCATCTGTGCCTGTATCATAAAGTGTACACCCTGATTCATCCTCTAGTGGTTTCAAGTTGAACTTTGATGTCTTTGGTCCATTTGGGATGTTTCCTTTGTGTAGAATAGATGTGAAGAACAGGTTTTATTTTTTCCTCTCTTGTTCTCTCTCTCTCTCTATATATATATATATCCAGTTTTCTTATTACCATGTGTGGAAGATGCTGTCTTTCCTCCAATATGTGTTTTGTTTTTGTCAAAATTCAGGTAGCCATAATTACACAGACTTATGTCTGGGTTTTCTGTTCTATCCCATTATCCTACGTGCCTGTTTTTACACTAGTACCATACTTTCTTCTTTTTTTTTTAAATGACTTTGAAGTATGACTTGATATTTGCTACTAAGGTACTTCCCCAGCAATATTCTCATTACTCAGGATTGCCTTTGGGTTTTTTCAAACCCATAAGCATGGGGGATATTTCCATCATCTGTTTCTTTTCAATTTCTTTTTTCTGTGTTTTAATTTTTTCATTGTATAGATTTTCTTTTCTTTCCTTATTTCTCTTTCTTTTCTTTTTTATTTTTCTTTCTTTTCTTTTTATATTTGACTACTAGGAGTTGAATTGTTTTCTTGATTTCCTTCTTGATATATCTGACAGGGGCATTTGTCAGAAGGCTACTGATTTGTGTAACTTGATTTTGTAACCCACCACTTTGCTAAAAGTGTTAATCACTTCTGAGTTTCTTGATAGCGTCTTAAGGGTCTCCTATGTACAGAATCATGTAATCTGTAAACAGGGATTCTTTGACTTGTTCCTTTCTCTGTTTATATCTTTTTTTTTGCTTCCTTCTCTTGTTTTTATAATTGTAATTAACACTTTAAGCAATATTTGAACAGTAGAGAGAAAGTGGGCATCCTGTCTGTTTCCAGATTGTGGTGGAAATGCTTCAAGTTTTTCTTCTTTCAGGTATGATGTTGGCTAAAGGTTTGTAACACATGGGATGAATTCAGATGAGATATGCCTGCTCCCCCATTCATAGTCTCTCTCTGGGGCTTTTATTACGAAGGGATATTGGATTTGTCAGAAATCTTTTCTTTGCTTATTAAGATGATCATGCATTTTCTGTTGTTGAGACCATTTGTGGTAGATTACATTTGTTGACTTACACATGTTGAACCATCCCTGAATCCCTGAAATGAAGCCAACTTGACTTTGCTGAGGACTTCTTCTGCTGGTTCATTTCATATGACAAAACACTGATTTGGGAGAGAATCTCTCCACTGTAGAAAAAGAAGCTTTGTCTGGTTGATAAACTACACATGGTCATGTTATCTGCACGTGCTATCACAGGCAGATTATGTGTGACCAGGATATCTGTTTTCACATAAATTCTTCAGTCTCTCCGGACTCACAAGTATGAACACACAACGTTCTGAGGTTGGTCATTTGTGTAATGTTCAAATGCATGTGTGCTTTCTTTGGGAAATAATGGCAGCCTCATGTTTGACTAGTACAGAAAGTAGGCTGCAATGTACATCAGAGTCCCTGAAATTCGGCATCAGAGACGCATAAAAGATCATCTAAAAAATTTATTCTGACCTCTTAAGTACAGAGCAAAGGGACACCAGTGTCCCTGTTCTCACTCAACTACCCATAGATCAAAACAGCTAGGGCTCCACAGAAGGAGTTCCCGCTCAGTAAATAGCAACATAAACTTCCTAATTGTTCAGGCTCTAAACTAGTCACCTCTGGCTCATCTCTTTCACCGACTAAATGACAGCAATGGCTATTGCCTTGACCTCTGTATTTCAAGGCCTGCAATTTCTCTTCATATAAACATGCAACTTTAATGTGGGTCACCAATGTCTTGGGCTGCTTCAAAAGTTTCTTAATGTAAGTCGCTGTTTTTTCTTCTGTCCTTAGGATGGCCGACAAAATCACACACACACACACACACACACACACACACATCAAACTACTTTCTGTGGTACCCAGATCTCACACAACCTTGAAACCTTAAAAGGTATTCCAGTGCTCCATGTCCTAAAACCTCTTTTCCTATCTCTAAGGCCTGGTCAGGACAGATCTGTGTTTGAGGGCTGTCACATTTTCCGTCTCCCTTTCCAGGAATGTGTCTCCCTTAGATGGATCCCTTCCTCGGTTTTGACTTCAGTTAATCTCCCCTTAGCATTCTGTCTGAATCAGAGCCACTGATGCTCTATCTTCCTTTAGTTCCTTCCAGTGCTGCATTACATATGCTTCCTGGGTGCTGACATGTTCACTCACTCTTCTCCTATGCGTCCCAAAGATGCTTTATGAGAACAAGGACCTCGCTGTCTTAGTCATTGCCGCTCCAGAAACCTATAGGTCTGGTAAATCCTTAGTGACAATAAATATCAGTCAAATAAATATCAGTCAAAGGAATGAGGGAGTGAGATGCAAAGTACAATCCAGAAGAAAGAATGCTGGCCTGGATCATTATTTTCCAGAGCAACAAAACTGTCACAAAGGTGACAGCTCCTCTGCCTATGAGAAAGCCATCTGAGTTACTGCTTCCAGATAGAAGGAGGAGTAATTTTCGCCCCCAACGAAAAGTCTGACTTCATTAAGAGAAACGTTTTCTAGAACTGGAGGGGTGAGGAAGCACTTCTGATGGAGATAAGGAATGGGGCTGTCTCTCCACAGCAGACAGGTGTTGGTATTTGACCCCAAAATGTTAATAGTGCTGAGATGAGGAACTGTCTGTCATAGCCTCTGCCCTTGTGTCTGAGCTTTAATGCTTGATATTGTTGGATAATCTTGGAAGAAGGATCACATTCTCTCTCTCCCTCTTCCCCCCTCTCTCTGTGTGTACATATACGCAAGAGCACAGGGCCGCATATATGCGTAGAGAGACACCATTTGCCCTTTCCTTTTGAGATATGGTTTCATGCCAGCCAGAAGCTCACCTGCTAGGCTAGGTTGAGCCCCAGGGATCCACCTATCTCAGCCTCCCCATTTCTAGAATTACAAGCATGCACCACCAGGCCTAGATCTTTAAAAAAAAAAAAAAAACAAACAAACAAACTTGGGTTTGTGCCTACAAGGCACACACTTAAGTGACTAAGCTACCCCCTCAGCCACTTGTATACAAGTTCCTTAGCTTACTTTAACACCAAAAATTAAAATTAATTCAACTTGATGTCCACTATAGAAGGAGAAATCTCTATGTCTTTCTTTTGCCCCCCGTTTCTGTTCTTTCTCTTCATTCTCCAGTTTTCTCCTTTGAAATTTCCTTCAACTCAAGAGCATGCCAGAAATTATAAATTCCCTTTTCTGACAAATAGGTGCCAGTCCTGAGGTGGCTCCAGTAAAGGATCATTCCAGCATGATTCCTGTGTGCCAGGATCACAAAGGAAAGCTAGAGGATCTGAGGAGTACCTCTCTCCCTAACACCTTTATTTTTCTTAAGATTTCTTTCATTATTTATTTACGATATGTGCATGTGGATGTGAATGAAAAAAAAAAAGGAACTTATTTGGTCCTAAGTATGGTGGGAGAGAAAGTTGGCTATATAAGAAAAAAATTTTAAAAAAAAGAAAAAGCATAACCAGACGCAGACACATCTAGGGGATTCCAGAGTGATCATGAAGAGCCAGGAGGCCCAAGGAAACCTGGCAACCAAAATAGTCAGATTTTATAGGGAAAGGCAGCTGGGGGAAGGGCAGCGCAGCCCCTGGGCTGGAGAAGTTTAGGGTAGAGGACAGGATATACCAACCCAGAGGGCCCTGTAACAGGGATGCAACTGAGGGATGCCGGGAGAATACAGTAATCAGCATCTGCTTTGATGGGTTAGATACGCACTCAGCCGTTTGTCCCAGGTTTGAGATTGCACAGTATGTGTGTGGGTTTGTGCACATGGTGTAGATAGCTGAGAAGGCCCAAAGAAGACAACAGATACCCTGTAGACTGAATTACAGACAATAGCAACTAGCCCAGTGTGCTCCGAACCAAACTCCGGTCCTCTGCAAGAACTGCAAGTGCTAAGCGGCAAGTTGTCTCATCAGTGGCGATAGCTCATACACAAACATGGCTTTAGTTTGCAGCACAGACCACGGACATTGGCAAGGCATTCGGTAACAACATGGACCACAAATACCAACCTACCCAGACCCCAGGTGCAATAGGACCATGGATCCAGACAACACCAAGGCCTAAGATGGCAGCACAGGCCACTTCCATCAATATGGCCTGTCAGCATGGTGACCCACAGACTTCAACATGCCTTCAGTCAGCAGCACAAACCTCGAAGATCCACATGGAACTTGGGCTTCATCATGGTCCTGGGTAGCAGCGTGGACCACAGACACCAACATGGCCTCCAGTGGCGTCACAGACCACAGCGGTCCTTCAAGGAGGTCCAATCCAGAAACAGAACCCTTTCTCATCTCGGCCTCTGTAGTGTCTCAGAGTCAGAGCAATCGCCTTAATGCCCAAATGCAGGGCCGTCCCACTGCTGGGAGGTTTAGGAGGGCGGGAATGGGGAGGGGGACTGAGTCTGCATGCGTGTAAGCTCCAGACTGCTGCACACTACCCCACCAACGCTATTGGGCAACAATATGTTCCATTGTCAACTCACACGCACCACCATCGAGTCTCTGATATGCCTCTCGCCATATCACACCTATATATTTTTAATCTTAAGACTTTTTCTATAGGTTATAATTCTATTAAAATTTTATTTATTCAGAATGAATCAGAATAATGAACCCATTAGACTCATAATCTCTGACATATGATAATTATAATTTATTGCTACCTATATTCCTAATTGCTGTCAGTACAGAATCATAGCAACCCCTGCTCTTTTTTTTGGGGGGGGGGGATTCGAGACAGGGTTTCTCTGTGGTTTTCGAGCCTGTCCTGGAACTAGCTCTTGTAGACCAGGCTGGTCTCGAACTCACAGAGATCCGCCTGCCTCTGCCTCCCAAGTGCTGGGATTAAAGGCGTGCGCCACCACCGCCCGGCAACCCCTGCTCTTTAGGCTGAGAGTTTTAATTTAATTATTGTAAAATAGTAGTTACAATTTTAATGGAACTAATTAATTTAATTGGCAGCGACAATACAGTTGATGTTTATGGTCGGCTCACCAACTGCCTAGGACTCTTCTATGTGTTCTGGGTGTGTTTTTCTTTAAAAAGAAAATTCTCAAAGTCCTGAGATAAATATAGTATCCCTATTTCAGTGTTACACATGAGAAAACTGAGGCTTAGCGCACTGAACTCTTATCTAACGCCACAGAGCAATGGTAGAACTGAGACATTTCACACACATTTTTCTTCCTCCAAAGCCAAATTACATGAAGAAGTTTTATTAAATGGATATTTAAAAGATAATAACAGTTAGGTTCGTTTGTTTAAGTTTAATAAATAGCACAATATTATTTGAGTCCATGCTTAATTTGAACCTAATCTGTTTTATAACTCCAAAATTATTTATACATGGGTTATCTTTCTGAGCTTAAATGTTACAGACACAAGAGCAGCCATGCAACAATGAATATATTTTTTATTCTATTATCCATGGGTAAATTAACTAAGGAATATACATACATATATTATATATTAGAAATATATATAATATATAGAAGTACTCCATATTCTCTTATAGAAACACTTTTTTCTTTTTACTTTTCTTCAAAAACCTAGCAATATTTAAATGGAAAAATGTATTTCAAAAAGTCTCAAAAGTAACTCTTGCAGTATTTAGTATCAGGAAATCTAAGTTACAGTGAGAACTTTCACCCTGTTATGTATTGAATTTTGTTCTTCATAAAATATTAAATCCCTAACCTTTATATGAGTGGGACCTCATTTGGAAGTAGAATCTTTGCAGATGGTCGAGTTAAGAGCCTTGCAGAAGGTCCTAATCCAGTACGACAAACAGCTTCTTCAGAAGACATTCGGAGCTGGAAAGATGGCTGAGCAATGAAAAGAACTTGCTGCTCTTGCAGAGGACCCAGGTTCAGTTCTCAGCACTTACACAGTGGCCTACAACTCTCTGTTACTTCCCTTTCAGGGGATCTGACACGCTCTTCTAGCTCTGTGTGCATAAAGCACACATACGGTGCACATACACACATGCAGGCACACACATGCTGTACATACACACATGCAGGCAAAGCATTTATATACGTAAGATAAAATAAGTGAATTTTTAAAAAGAAGACATTCAGATACACAGACATTCATGCAGAAACAGAAGACAACGTAAAGACACAGAGAGCAAACCACCAGGAGCCAAAAGAAATCCTCAAACTATGTAAAAGTTAGGACACCAGCTGGGAACAAAATTCCCTTCTTGGCCTTCAGAAGAAGTCAGATCTGCCAAGTTGATGTCAGTAGACTTTTCAGAACTGTGACATAATAAATTGTCATTGGTCAAGTTACTTGTTTTATGGTATGTTAAAACAGAAAGCCCAGGAAACTAATATATTCCTTTATCCACTGTATACAACAAACACAAGGCTATGAACTTCCATCTTCCATGAGACAGACTGATATATGTTACAGTTATAATATGCATCTTGTAAGAAGGATAATTGCAAGATGTACATGCATTCTGCAAACAGAAGCATAACAAAGGCCCTTTCAGACATAAGTCAGGTGTATGCCCAATGAGACAGTCTATTCAAATGATACTTGCCTTTCTACATATGGAAGCAAAGGTACCACCTTTTCTGGCATCTTGAAGACATTTGAGTCATGTGAATCTAAAATATGAGATCAACTTCTTCCATGAATGGAAAGGTAAGGATGCTTAGGACATGACTAAAGATGACATTTGCCAAGATCCCTTATCCTACTGGATGAATCTAGCTGTGATCATGGTACCAACTTAGTGCCTCTCTAAGAGCTGACAGAGCACCCATGTGATGACCACTAGGCAATAGAGGACAAATATTATTTATAGTTTGAGAACCTTACAATATAAATCTACCATCGCAACACTGGAAGATACACAGTAAGACAAGGAAGCACCAATAGCCCAACTCAGCGTGCCACTCTTCAGACAGCTGAAAGTCATAACGCCCTCATTTGTTTTAGGAAGTGTCAGGGCCTCGGATATCTAAGGAGTGAGAATTTTCAGGAGGCAAAACTGCATTTGCTGCTGTACTGCTATCAAATAGTGTGAGTTGATAATTTCACATACTAGAGATGTAAATATTTCTGTACCTGTGGGAAAGGCTACACATAACATCCAAGTCAGGGGACTCTACAACAAAGACAAAGGGCCAAGCAGTCATGGAAGGGGATTGTAGTATCCGAGGGCCCAAGAGCCTGGGAAGTGTCAACAAAGATTATGCCTGAATAACTTTCAACTGCCAAAGAGACCTAACTGTGGTTGCCTCTGCTTGAGCTAAAGAGCTTCGAGGAAGCAAGGAAGACAGAAATAGTAAGAAATTTTAAGTATGAAATTTTAGATTTGCCCCTCAGACTTCTGGTTATTGTGAGATCTTGTCCAAGTCACATAGATCTTCAAAATTTAATCTTTATGTGCTTTATCTGTAAATACTGGTGACAGTAATGCTATCCTGGAGGAGTTGTAAGAATCCAAAAGAAAAAAGCAAGGCAAGGCCTGTGTCAGAATGACTGCATGGAAAAATACCCAGCCTACCGGAGATGCCTCGCTGTTGTTACTGAAGGGAAGTCACCTCGCCAAACTTCCCATCTGGTAAATAATTATCCTTTTTATTTATCAACCACTCTTCCTTTATAATTAAGAATCCAAACCATTCCAAAAGAACCTAGTTAATAAGCATGAGATTCTAAATATTAGACTATGCCAATTCTCTAAACTGTCATTCTCTATGAACACACATTGATTATCCACAGCTAAAACAGGTCACTTTCTCTCTCGAGGACACATAGATGTAGCCTGTTTGGAGCCACCATTCTTATAGATTACTCTTCACAACCCTCCTTATGAAAGAAAGTCCCCCCACTCCCACCAAGTTCTTTGATGTAGCTGGTGCCATCACCAACCCAAACCCTTGATAACTCTGACTACTTAAAGTAGTATCTCCTATTTGGTCTAGGGCCTCAGCTTTCTAGGCATCTTAAGCTAGTAAGATATAAAACTCCTCAAGGCTGAGGAAGTTATAGATCAGAAAATAGGAAATGAAAAATAAATGAAAGTTCCCCTCACAAACTAAAACACAATTACATGGCACAAGCCAATCAGCAGCCAAGGTTCTAATAATTTACTATTGGTCTGCTCCATCCATCCAGCTGGATGCCTGTGCACGAGGGATGCCCTAAGTTGTCTCTTACATGTAACTAAGCAATGCTTGTCTCTGTTTGGTATGGGAGGATTCAAGACTAATTTCCCCTCCCCACATGGCATTCCCAGTGGGTTGTAGAGACAGTGGGCCATTTATTATACAGGGATGCATACATGAAGAAATCAAAAACCACGACTGTTTTTACAGACCTTGTGTTAATTCAGTTTAGAGAGGAGACAAGAAGCCTTGACAAACTAATTTAAGTTTTCAATATTTTAAGAAATAATTAAGTTGGTAGAGAAGAGTATATGGAAAGCACATAAAGAAGAGGTAAATGTTGTACGGTAGATAACAAATTCTGATTTCAAATCCTTAGAGTTTTTTGTGAAATCTTAGTTATAAGGCACATTTCTAAATACCAATTAACTTATGGCTAGCAGTACAATGTCAGTGCTTGACAATTTAATTCAGCAATTTTTATGAATGACTCTACATTGCCATGTGTTTTACTACTTGTCAGGGATAAGGCAGTATCTAAGGCCGTGTTCTTAGGAAGCCTTGATAGCCTAGTAGGAGACATAGATGTGCACATAAATAGTTTAAATATGGTGGGAGGTGCTTAATCACCTGTTTTAGAGGTAATGCAGAAAAGGAAGTGATCATTTAGGAGTGGGGTGCTGGGAACATCCCCTTGGGTGAGTGAACATAAAGGTTCATTCTAATTTTATTATAACTGACATAAGCTAGAAATTAGCAGGCTAATGAATCAGTCAACAGAATTTATGAGGAAAGTCTTGCGGCTTGCACACTAAGAAAGGTGTGAGGGTCGGAGGAAAGAGTGAGTCTCAGGCATGCAATGACTCTCACAGGCCTGAGGCACTTCTCCATCTTCAGGTTACTTCTTCCAGTTTGAAAGGAAAAACAACAAAAACCAAAGGCATTGAAAATTATATTTTACAACTCTATTGGCCTAAAAATGTGTATATTAATGCCACATGTTACATAATGTATTCAACATAAAAGCTCCCTTTGTCCTGTTGCTGAAATCACCTTTTCCTTGGACTAACATTTTTTTGGCCCCTAACAGTACAGAGGGGTTCCTACACCACACTTTCGGTGCCTAGGTAAATGAGTCTGAATGGCTGTCTTTCAGTAACTGTAGACATAGCCTATGTTTGCCATTCTTTCTGCTACAGTTCAGTGTTTACAGATAAGAAAAGGAGTTTGCAGGAACAAACAACTTTCCCAAGCTCCCACAGCCTGCAGAACAAAATGTTATGTCTAAAGCAAACACTTGGATAAATCTAAAACGAGTGCTTCCCTGCAGGCCATGTTATTCCCTGTACAGTCGCCCGAGTGAAGTCATGGCTAAGAGGAGACGCAAATGCCCATGTGAACCTTAGAAGTGGACATGAAAGCAACATGGAGACCACATTCACACAAATGAAACGTCCAAACCAAGCCTGGCTGAAATACTTATAGTTTTGATCAGTACAGCAACCTGGACTGATGGTCAACCTCATGAATAACCATTGGTATAATGAGTCTAATCTTAAGAGAATGTGTCCAGATGACATGGGCATGGCCATGTCAATGAACCCAAAAACTCAGATCTATGGGAAAAGGTCAAGTCTTCCTTCAGGCTAGGTTCAGGGAAATGATAAATGCTTCCCTCTTGGTCAAAGTATGAATGGTTAATAGTGTTTGTAGAAAATGTCTACCATAGCTACCCTTTTTACAGCTTGAAGACTGATCCCCTGCAGCGACTGTTCCTCCTGGGATAACCCAACCTGTGTCCCTGATCATCTGTGTCCCATAAACCCTCACTCCTTGTTCAGCAGTCTTCAACAACCCTGACTCTAATATTCACGGCACACGATAAACACACTAAGCTTTTGAGTGCTGCAGTTCCTTCATCAAAGAGCCCAATCAACCCAGACCCAGCTTTCTGTCTATTTGTCTGTTTGTCTTTTTGTTGTTCCCTTCCCATACCTAATCAAGTCAAGCTCCCGGGGGCCAGGCAATGACTTGACAGTGTCTCATGTCTCAGAACCTTATCTGTGAAAGAGAAATAACTTAATTTCATGGTGTTTGCTGAAGGAGTGAATCATTTAATAGTTTGAGTAACTGTTCCTGAACCAGTGTGAAGAAGGCAGTGAAAGTTAAGTGAATTAACATCGCCTTCCCATCTCATCTGTACGTTCCTTCTAGAATTCTCTCAATGTAACAACAATAAACACATATATATGTACAGATTCATACTTTGTGTTTTGACTGAAGCAAAGCCTTTAACACAAATCTGGGGAATGAACACAAAACTTGTATGACTTTCCTATTCTTGTAACTGAGAAAATTGATGTATTGAAATTGTCAGTGATTTAATTGAGACACACGAGTCACCCCAAGATTTTTAAAGGATATTCTATGAATGATGATGATGTCTTTGTCACATTTGAAATTTTTTGATCCTTTTTTATTGAAAGTATCAATTTTCTATCATGTCATCCTTGTCTGAAAGTGAGATATACTCACTAGTGGAATTCTCCTATTTGCTAACCTCCTAATGTCTACTGACTGGTAAAATGTCAACTTTAATGTCTTTTCAACACTTTAATTCAGCCCGCAGCCCTGTTGATCCTGAAATGATGGCTATCTAGTCACCGGTGCCAACCCTCTTCTCATTGCCTAGGCTCAAAGGCTCAGATCATCTGGAGACCCTCCTCTGTGCTCCTCCCCCATGAGAAATCTTGTCAATTCCTCATCCACCGTACCTCTCGCATCTGTCCCCACCTTCCTATTATTGCTGTCACCGTGTGCTCCACTTAGCTTTATTAAACCTGCCCCCTGTCAGAATTCAGTTACTGCCGCCCGACACAGAGCATGCGGCTCTGCTTCCCATCTCTCTCCTAAGAGTCACCTACACGTGGCTGCACAGTGAGCCCTCCCACAGATGGAGTTAGGCAGCTCAGCCTAACACTCTGTGCTTCCTGCATATCTGTGCCACCAACCCTATTTCCAGCCCTGTCCCCCTCTTCTACACCTCAGGAACGGCCAGACGGGACTGGTGAAGAAAATGTCCATCAGCTCCCACATGTGCGGCTTTGCTCCTGCTAACGGCTGCCTGCAAACTTTACTCCATTTCTGTTCAGATTCAACCCACAGTCCAGGATTCTCAGCATATGTAGCGCTTCTTTTTATTTATTGATTTATCTTTATTGAAAAAATATCATACAATATATTTTGGTTACGGTTTTCCTTCCCCCAACTCCTTCCAGATCCTCCCTATCTTCCCACCCACCCAATTTCTTTTTCTCCAGATAAGAAACAGGCAAACTAAACAAATAAACCATAATTTTTTTTAAAAAGTAAAAACACAAGACACACACACACAAACACACTTGTCTCCCTTGAGAAGTTCTCTTTGGTATACCAACATACCAATCTTCAATTATTTAATAGTACCCAACACCAATTTCATTTTTCAGTAGTACATTCTATTTATTACTGTTGTTATTATTATTATTTTAACAGTGTACCACACAATGAGTATAATGTTATGGGGCTATTATATATATATCTCAACATACTCAGGTGTATAAATTCCGTAACTAATTTACTGTTTTATCATGAAGAGATATCAAACTGTATCAACTGCTTTTGCTGTATTTATTATGATCGCAAGGTAATGAAGCACACTTATTTATTTGCACGTGCTAAACCATCCTTGTCTGAAGTGGAATAAGTCTCATTTGGTCACAAGTAATTTTTTCTAAATTTGACCTCATGGCAGGCACTTGGAAGGGTCACCGTTCTGCAGTTGTTTGTACTGCTTAAAAAGGAATTTATATGAGTTTTTCAGCAAATGTATGGTAGAAGTCAACAGTAAAGCCATCTGGTCTGCTGAAGGACTTTTGATTCTTCACGTGTGTAAATCAATCTAATTGATTTACATAATTCTCCGTCTTTAAAGCTAGGGCCAATAGTGAAGCATATGCTACAGTTTCATGGAGAACATACTTAGTGTGAGGCTGTAGGACTTTATAGGAAGCCTGAAATTCTCCAACCAATGCTTTCCTAAGCCTCAAACTGCTTCTTCTATACATTTCCATGCATGCACTTAGGCTACGAGGAGATTTTGAATCATAATTTTAGCATCTCCACAGTAAGTGTTCCTAGTGAAAATTCTCAAGGAACATGCAAATCAAATAATATACTGAGTTTCAGCAGAGAAAGTTTAGCCTGAACCAAAGTAGAGAATTAAGAATTAAAAATAGACATAAAAATAATTAGTGGCTATAAAACTATACTGTCACAATGGAATCATATCTTATATCATCACTACTAACTTTGAAGCTATAGAAAATAGGACTTATTTAAAATCCTCACTCTAGTAATCACCTAAACAAGTTAAATTTAATATCGAAAGCCAGTTTGAAAACCGAATAATAAAATACTTAGAAAAATGGTAAAATATACTTCTGGGAAAAAAAACTGTGAATGTAAAAATATAAAAAAGAATGAAAACATCAGACTTTTTGTTTTACATCTCGAATTAGAAATATGCACTTTAGGCACAGGGGGATGTGATGTGTTCACAAGGCTTGGGTGAATCTGCATGAGCACACTGCTGACAAAAATGCTCTGGGATGTCCACATGCTTCCTTGTGATGTGCGTTACGTGTGGATGCTAACTAAAATAAACTCCCACCCAGGTCTGGACTTGAAGCCTGAAAATAAGAAAAGAAAGATTGGAAACCCTGCATAATAAGAGCACATTTTTAATCTTTTACAGTTCAAAACAGAACTGTAGGACAATAAAATGACTTAGATGAAAAATATAAATGTGATACAATTTTAAAGGTAACAGATAAATTTTAATTGTTTAAAACATAAAATTTTACACTTAAAAAATAAATTTTTAAACATAATAAAATATTAAATGCATACATTTTCTGATACGGACATCTGAATTTATGTTAGTGCTGGTAGATACAATCTAGCTGAATGCAATAAGCAATTTCCACGTTTCCTACTGTGATTTCAAAAACTGAAAGTTTTTAAATGAAGAATGATAAGAAGTGCTCTTAAAAAAGAAAAGAAAACAAAGTGAGAAAGAGTGAAGAGAAAGAAAAGAAAAACAAAAAAAAATATTGAAAAACCAAGGAGAAACAATTGGAATAAAAAAGCAACTGGCTAATTACAGCTTCCCCTAAGTGGGCTCTCCCTGAGGCTGGTGAATATGAGAAGGATTGCATTTCATCCAAGAGGTGTCCTCTGTTTTCCTTGAAACAGGATAGCTGGTAAGCCAGTTCCTCACTCTTAGGAGCTTTATTCTCAAAGCAGATTTTCCAAAACTATTCCAGATTTAAGGATGACAAAAATTTCTTGATATTTTGCACATGTTTTTGAAGATTAAACAAACATTTCCAAATCAACTCCCTATCTGGGCATCCTTCCCTCCATATTTCTTCAAAAACCCTATTATATTTGGAAATTAACAAGATTAGGAGAAGCTTTTGTGATGAAATGGGAAGCCAAGAATAACATGCAGCCTTCATTCCCACATAGAAGTTAGTTAGATCTGCCCAATGTTTACGCAACTATTTATTTATACAATCATGAGAACATATACACTGCATGTAACCAGCAATGTTGTTCTTTCGTCAATAATTCATCACTTAGATCTTGGGAGAAGGAATAAATAAGACTATCAAATTATGTTTCAGATTTAAAACCTATATTCCTTCATGCTTGAAAGATGACATGAAACACCAAACTTTAAGTCATTATAATTCTGAATATGAAGTGTTCAACTGGTGGCAGGTAGAGTGCATGTGGAGCTCCTCAGACTACTAATTAACTCATGAATGCATTCCACTTGATTCTCAAAATGATCCACGAGGGTCAGCATCACTAACTCCATCATAAAGAGGGATACATCAAATCTTAGAGAAGATAGGACAGACAACGTCTCTAAAGTCACACGCTAGCACTTGTAAGATCAAGGAATCCAAACATGCCTACCAATTCCAGTTTGTCTGGGGTTTTTTTGGCTGTTTGTTTCAAATTCTGCTGCCTCAAACGTGTAAGTGTACCACTCAATGTAAACACATAGTCATAGTCATTTTGAGGCTTAATTGGTTAAATAGAACAGCTGGATTAAAGTGCTGACATACGACAAAAATTTCTCTTTCATATACCATAATCACAAATTTCATAAGGTAACTAAAAATCCATCCAAGGAAATAAATTCTAGGTTATAGCTTTAATAAAACCATGTGTTTTTTCCATTGTGTAAGATTTTGCCTCTTTACTTAATTAGTATTATTTCAAGATATCCGCAGGCAGGAAGAAAGGTGTCACTTCAATGTGTGAAGAGTCAAGTTGTGCAGTTTTATGATAGGATTTCCCTTAGGAGATCTTTGGGTCATAATTTTAAGACTTCCCTGTGAGCTTTTTTCTCTAGTCACACTTATCCTGCAAGAAGCAACAGCTATAATGGCATGCCACAGAACCCCAGTCAGGGGGAAGAAAGAGGCTGCAGAAGGGAGCTGAAGGAGCATGGTGATGTGGTGAAGTCAATGGATCAGTCATCTTAATAAGGTCAAATAATTGTAATGAGATCACCAGAGAAGAGAGCAATGGAAGATGGGAAGGGAGATGTCTAGGTGATGCTGTCTTTAGTGAAACAGGGGCTGGAGAGACTGCCTGGACAGAGTTCAGTTTGCAGAGAAAATACTAGACATTAGAAAATAGGACAAGGAATGAGATGCCTGGGACTCTAGGACAGAATCAAATGGACAAACGGACAGCTGTGTGAACACTAAGGCCACTTAGGACTACATTAGAAGTAACAAGTGAAAGTTGTTCAAGAGTGATGCTTCAGCGAACCAAGTGGAGGAACAGGAGATTGGTAACAACAGTAAGAAGAGAACAATGACATATTTTACAGTCAAACAAGCGAGTGGGGATCATGATTCAAATTTTAATCCCTCCCTTGTGATCAGAAATGTATGCAAACCACAGAAGAGCGAGTGAGACAGATGAATGAGTTGTGTCATTATAGAAAGGAAATTCCCTTTCAGTCCAGCCTTTTCCACCTTCAGAAGGCGAGAGGGGGACAATACTGTGTTTAATTTATCAGTTGTCACTTGACACATGGCTAGAACAAATCAGCTTCTGCCATTTCATACAAGCTCAAGTTTCTTTTTTATTCTACCTCGAAAGCCAGGTTTTTTTTTGTTAATATTGTTAAAAATCCACAAATATACACAAAGGGCAAAAGTTACCCTCTCATTAAATCACCCACAGAATATGCATTTTGATGAAAAAAAAAAGTCTACTTTGCATAGTAAGGATAGAAACACTTCCCTAAAGGATAGGGATATTACTGGAACAATTTAATTTTTTAAAAATAAAATAGTTATGTTTTCTAGAGAATTCAGTTATATAATCTGATTCTACATGAAATACAAACATCAAGAGCATGTCTCTTAAAGTAAGCAGTGTTGTGCTGGAGAGATAATTCTATAGTCAACACACTTGCTCTTCTTTCAGAGGATCTGTGTTCTGTTCCCAGCACCTACAGCAGGTAACTCACAACACTCTGTAATTCTGGTTCCAAGAAATCTTATGCTCTCTTATGGTTTCCAAGGGTATGGCATACACATGGTACATATACATATACTAAGGCACACACACTCATGTAAAATATAAAATATTTAGAAATAAGTGAGTAATGTTTTACTAGTAATGCACATAGGTAAACACACAATGAAAGAACAAAGAACAATTTGACAATGTACAGCAGAAACCTGAAGAATGTGTAATATTTGACATAGAATCTCTACTGAAAACTCATCCAGAGATGAAAATTAGACATATATAAAATATATAGTAGGGATGTTACTAATGTGGTTAGGTGTACTATCAATGATTAAGAGCATAAGTAAATACAGACAAGGTAAGCAAACTTGGACATAGTCACGGGATAGAGAGCTAGCATTAAATGAATATTGTCTTGAAATCACCTGTCAAACACATTCTCTTCTGGTATATATTCTTATGTTAAAAACAAGTAACTTATTAAATAAAGTGATTTCAACCTGATCACTCTTTTGGCCAATACTCTACAGGCATACAATTCTAGAAAATACAAAGACAAATGCTAGTCTTAACAGAAGAAATTATGCTTGATGCCTACTAATTCAACTAATGAATGTTTATTAACATCATGCAAAAAATGTTGAAGTTGGTCATCTTCTGACAAAAAGATGACAAAGATCCACTTTGACTTTTGTCTATCAAAAGAAAATGAGTTCCTCAGAAAGAGGATGCCAGGCTCACAGTTATTCTTAGCTTCCCCAAAGCACAATTGTGTTGCCACCATGAAGCTGTTAATTAAAGCAGCCTTAGTCCAAAACGACTGAGCCTGTTAATTGTATTTTTATTCCTTCTCCCCTCCCTCACCTCACCTTGCTCTGTTCCTAATTCACACTGCATAAAAACAGCAATCAAAGTACAGATCAGAATGATACTTGTACATCTGCATTTCATTATTATACACGACGCATACCCTTAGGATGCATTTTAAAAGAATTTTAGCCAACACTTCTTTTGGTAAAAAATAAAACCAATATAATATAAATATATTTCATGAGAGAAATTAAAGTAACCTGAGAAATTCATTCCTGAAACAGTTCCTTGGTACATTTGCTATATAAAGGCTGGTGGAAAATGAAGTTTTTGAATCATCAAAATGCATCCACTTTTAATATGATTTACATGCTATAATATATAACTCTAAAGCAATCTGTTAACATTAAGTTGACTCCTCTGTACCTACACCGCCAAATAATATTTATGTAGTCCAAAAATGAAAAACTTCTTCCACATGTGGAAAACTAAAATTCCAGAGCAATTTAGTAATATGCATTTTTTTCTATAATATAATTTTCCTTCCTTTTTCCAGGTCTAACCAAAAACTTTACAAAGTTCATAAAGTGTAACAATTGCACAACCAGTTACCGTCCTTGACGTTAGGGGCATTTCTAAGAATCCAGAGTGACTACAAATAGGCACATTTAGTTTTCTAAAACATAGAGTGTTTTACTTTCTTACTCAGAATTCCTTCATGGTTGTGTCTTATCTACTGTATGTGTACATGCTTTGTGGGGATGAATTACAGGTCTATCTGGTAAGAGATCTGGTACTCTTACTGCCCAAATCTCACTGTGGTTCTCAGCAAACAAAATGCATGCCCAGCCATACGCTTCCACACTGCTGTTTGCCAGGTCCTTCCATGTACAGCTACCTCCATCCAGTATGTCTTCCTTCGTCCTATGTGTCTTGCCACCTGTAGTTTCCATCGGAATTCTTGACCAAATACAATGTACTCCCTTCTTTATGATTAAATGTATACTTGCTCATTATGCAATTATATGACATCATCTTTTTATATTTGTATTTCTTCAGGACTCCCAGTATACTGTCTGATATATGGTTAGGATTTGGTAAAGATTTGTTGGAGAATTGCTGCAGTGGTATACAATAATAGGATTTAACATGGGCTGATAGAATTGCTCCTGTCCCAAGAACCTTTCCTATGAAGTCATGACACCTAGACTTCACACGCATTGAAAAGGTCACCCCAGACTTTACAAGGCTGTATATTCTCTCCTAGACATCACACCACACTAACTTATTCTTCTCTCTTCTCAGACATAGGATAGTGATGTCCAGTTATTCATGGGCATTTGGTATTTTAAATATTCTTCTGGAAGTAGAAGTGGCGAGAGTGAGGAACAGTTGCAGCTAAAATGGCTTTTAAACATGTATCTCTGAAATTATTTTGTGCCATGGAAGATACTTACAAGAGGCTGATCTAACTATACTGCGTAATCTACAAAAAGAAAAGTACAGACACAGGAGAGAGAACAGAAAAGGATGATAAATGACAACTCAAGTGGATCTTCTTACATTCCCTTACTAAAGAATTCTGTTAACCATCTTGTGCTCTTTAGAGGAGAAAGGCAGTAAAGGAGAAAATGGATTAAATGCATTAAATTTGTCAGATATAATAAAAGAGGTTCAATGATATCAAGTTATTAAAACAAAATAAGGTTCAGTCAACACAAAACTGAGAAAGCAGAACTATTAAAGGTAGCATAACTATTACAATGAACATCCAAGAGAAACAGTACCGTAATATACATTATATTAGCAAATTGTCACATGCTATCTAGGCCCACTGATAATCTGGCTCTAGAAGCACGGTTGGTCCCTCACTTCGGTCCAAGCATGTTTATGTCAGTATCACCCAAGTTCCCTGTCCTGGTTCAGGCTGATCCCCCTTCTCTGTAACAGGGAGAAGCAAAAACAACAAGCAGCTAAGGGTATTGGAAATATCATGTACTTAAAAAGAACTAGAACTCCATATAACTGCCTCAGTTTCCCCAGTCAGATTTTACTGGATATTCAAGCCCCCAAATGTTGTGGAATATTCCTTTATGCTGTGTGAAGATATTTTACTGTGATTGGTTAAAAAAAAAAAAAAGCCAAATGATCAATAGCTAAACAGGATTTTCAGGGCAGAGAGAATTCTGGGAAGAAGAAGGGTGGAGTTGGGAGGAGAAACCAGGACTCAGAGGAGGCAACATGGGAAATACAGAGTAAAGGTAATAAACCACCAGGTAGAAAGTAAATTAATAGAAATGGGTTAATTTAAGTTATAAGAGCTAGTTAGAAATAAGCCTAAGATATCAGCCAACCTTTTCCAATTAATAAGAATCTCCATGTGGGTATTTGGGAGCTGGTTGGCAGAACAGAAAAATCTACCTACAAATGACGCCCAACATCTGGCTACATGTATCCATATAAGACCTGAGAAAGCTTATTAAAGGATTCTAAATGATGTGGGATTCTCCTCTGTATACTGTGAATATCACTGATTAATAAAGAAGCTCCTTGGTCCTATAGCAGGGCAGAACAGAACTAAGTGGGAAAAACTAAACTGAATTCTTAGAGAAAGAAGGCAGAGTCAGTAGATGCCATGTAGCCATCAAAGCAGACAAGACTTGCTCGAGGACAGGTAAGACCATGAACCACATGGTGGTTAGATTAATAGAAAAAAGTTAATTTAAGTTGTAAGAGCATTTATTAACAAGCTTAAGCTATGGCTGAGCTTTTATAATTAACAGTAAGTCTCTGTCATTTTGGGGGAGCTAGCAGTCTCAACAAAAAGGTCCAACTACATCCCAATTTCATGTTACCTTTGTTCTCGCAACTAGGCTACTTTAGTCATCTCTGTTAGACATTTTAAGTGACCAATTTCACGATGTTTTATGACCTATCTGCAATTTGCTACTCATCCTCTTGCTTTTGCTTGCCACATATTTAATAAAAATCTTTCATTTAAAATTGTAGATAATTCTTTGAACTGTATAAAACAAATACTATGATCAAAAGACATTGAAGAGGTCAGGAAGAGAGAAAAAAATCAAATCATAGTGTAATGTGACCAAAAGACAGCATATCCTTTCAGAAAGTGTTGGTATGCACACCTGTTATCCTTGCAGCTAGTCCTATGTGTAGCTAAGGTGAAAAGAATAAATGTGTCTTATTTTAGCCATGTTACATTATCATAATTTCTATGTTTCTTCAAATTTTACTGACCCATAAACCTTCAGCCCCAGCCTGAATGTCATAACATCTTTTCTAGTAAATTTTTATGGGATTAGGGTCTGTGGAAAAATGTGTTTGTTTATATAACATGTGCAATTTCCTTCTAATTACTAGGTCTGGATGACTCCTTGTCCCATTTTGTTCCAAATGATCCCCTTCATAGCTATTTTCCTACTGCGCAAAGGCATCCCAGTTTAGATGACACATTTATGATAAACCAAATGCAGTAAAAAGTTCAAAGCTGTAGATTAATAAATATGAAAGCTAAAATTCTATATAGATGCAGAGAGAAAAACAATCGTCCTAATGCCCGTGATTTTAAATCTTAACACAAGAAGCTGTCATACAAATGTATGCCAAGGCTCAGTATAAGTCTTCCCCAGCATGTCCAAAAGCACCTCAAAGCACCTGCTTCACAGATGCAAGGGTCAGCAAGGTCATCTTTATATATCAGGAAAGCATAGTTTTATAGTGTGCTGTAGATTTCATGCCGTATAGCAGTATATGGCATCTAGTGAACTGCATACAGATGTGTCATTTCCCAGCTGGTCATTGTTAGAAAATTTCCCAATGAATATAAAATATATTTTCTTCAAGTTATCAAATTAACTTGCCATCTCTCTTGCTCCACGTAATATAATGAGAAGAAAGAAACAGAGAAAAATCAAAATTATAATGCCACAATAATAAATATTTCAATCATTACAATGAATGTGAATGGTTTAAATTCTGTTATCAAAAATCAATAACTCTTTCTTAGTTAAGATTGAAAGGATACCTAAATGATAAAGATTAAACTAATCTGGTTGCATTATGTTCTTTTTTCTGCAAAACAAAAATCAAAAAAAAAAAAGAAAAGAAGAAAAAGAAAAGAAAATGTAATAACAGAAACAAGGAAACACCAGGCATATAACAAGACTAGTAGAAAAATTTAGTACAAATCTGAGAAATTAGCATTCAGTTATATAAAAACAATTAATTAAAGCTTTACTCATTAATATCATCTCAATCTAATCACTTTATATATACACAAAATCATGTAGCTAGAGTTAAGCAAAACCTAGATAACAAAATATATTCTGATCAAGCATGCTGCTATGTGCCTAGAATCCCAGAAAAGAAGAGGTATAATAAGATCACAAATTCTAGACCATCCTGAGCAACATACTATGACCTTGTCTAAAGATGTGTGTGTGTATGTGTGCATGTGTACATGTTTGTCTATAGATATATGAATGATAGGATAGATAGATAGATAGATAGATAGATAGATAGATAGATAGATAGATAGATAGACAGATAAATGGCTCAGTGGTTAAGAGCATTTGCTGCTTTTCAATTCTCAGGACACACATATTGGCTCACAACCATGTGTTACCTTCAGTTCAAGGTACCAGTGCTCTCTTCTCTTCTTTTAATTTTAAAAAATAGTATAGGAGAATAAAGCAATGTACCAAAGTATCATGGCTAAATACAGTTTATTTCAATAAATCTAACTATTAAAGTTCCTAATTAATGTATTTAATATAATTTGTATATATCAACAAACATAAACTATAAAGTCAAGTTATATAAAATTTTATTGAAAGCTCCCATTTCTAGTTTGGAAGATAATGTATATAATATAAGATTAGTACTTAATCTTATATTATATAGTTTAATATTTTATATTATACAGTTTATATTGTATGTTTTAACGATTAAATATTAGAAGTATTTTCTTTATGTGAAAACTAGATGAGGATGCCATTATTAGAGATATTGTTGTCAACCAATGCCATAAAATAATTCATTTAATTATGACAAAAGTAAGAATTAGCTTTGATTACAGACCATATGAAAATTAACAAGAGCTTAAAATATACGATTTGAAAAAATTAAAAGCAATAGTGATCCAAGCAAGGCAGATGTGAGAACACTGACATGCAACATTTAATAACTTCCCCATATACCAAGCTAAAAGCTAAATGAAGCAAGCTTTCTAATCATAGCACCAAAAGAAACCTGTCAACATTAGAAATAGAAGCATGTTCATTCAATATTTAAAATTCTTCAAAAGCTGTAGAGAACCAACACACTAATGAACAGGTCTGTGCCCCTAGAGAATGAAACTCAGTGTTACAGGAGCACTTGAGTTCTCAAAATTAAGTTTAAGACCAACTCAAATAACCAAACATATTTTAGAAGTTGAAATCATTTCCATTATTCTATCAGATGGAGAAATACCATGTGTTGAAATCTGTGAAATTTCTGAAGAGTTGTGATGGGGATTAAACCTCTATAAATATCATAATGTTATAACATTTAAAAAGATTAGAGAATCGGAGATGTTATAAGACACAGGTTACAATAAGTTTCTAAAATAAACTCCAATATATACGAAATTTTGCCTATGAAAAATGCCATATACTAAACACTGGGTAAAACATGGACCATTCCTTCATGAAAAGGAATGCTGTTGTACATAGAAAAGTTAAGTAAATTCAGCAAAATTTTTGGAAACTGGAATGTTGACCTTTGGTCAGACCATCATCTGCAATCCAATCAGTTAACCACAGAGGACACCAGCCCTGGCAGGAGTTTCCTGTGAGCATTCCCCCTGGTCTTTTGATATGGAAAGGAGTCCTTCTGTTTGTCTCTGTTTATCACAAAGCTCCCATTCCTTAGTGTCATCTGCCTGGAGCAGCTTTGCTTTTGTGTCCTTTCAGGTGGCACCCTAGAATTAGAAGCTGATGAAAGATTTTGCTCACTGAGTCAACTCATCTTTAAGATTCTAAGGACAAAAATAAAGGACACATTTACTCAAATAATACGTAAACACCCATTACTAGAGTTAATAGCTTAATAACGTAATAGTGCTTCTGATAGTGTTGACATTAACAGTTCAAGTACACACACCCTTAATCACGTCTCCAGGCCCTTCAGCACAAGTCCTGAGAGCACTTGGAGCAAGCTGAAAATATATCTTCTGGCAGGTTCTCTCTAGCTTCTCAAATTCATATTTCCTTTTTAGCAACAGACTTATAACACTATTTTCCCTCTCTTTAAACATATAAATAAATGAAATGAAGCAAGCCAAATAAGTAAATACCACATACATACATAAGCATGCATAAGACCATCACAAGTCTACCCATCCATTGCTCTCGTCTTCCTTGCAAAGCATAATTTTTCATTTATACAAAAACCTATTGTTTTTCATGTGTTGCCAAGTAGGTAGTGTTTAGTAGATGGCCTCACAAGGGCTTAATGACAGTTGTTTTAGTTAAAGAAACTATATGGGAAGTTTATTTATGTATGCATAAGACTCATCAATTTCTTTAAAAAACATTTTAGCACTAACATAAATATTTTAATCTAATAAAACCCTCCAATGGAAGAGGGCTCTGCCCCATGAGTATCGGGCTGCGGGATGCTAGCTGCCATTCACTGGTGTCCTCACTGGTTTAAAACTCCTTGTTTAAGTCTTTCCTAGAAGCATCATTAGGTCAAGGACCACCTGTGCGGTTTTGTGTGATTAGAGGGAGTCAGCTAAGCAAATGCATGCCATAAATATTTTGTGATGGAAAAGCTAAATTTAAAAGACATTAATATATAATGACACTCAAATGTTAGCTAGATAATTATACGTAGATCCAAAATAAATCCTATCATTAAATCACTTGCCATGAGACCCTCATTTAGAATTTTCCCTTATACTTCATACATGACTCTAAAAAGGCTGCATGTCAGTGCTTTGTATATTTACATTATACCAGCGGCATGGTGCAAAGTGTGATCTGGGTTGTTTTCGCCTTTCATAATTTTCATAAATCTTAATGCCTCCCCCACAAAAGCACACAGGCTAGGCAAAAGACAGTGTGTGTGTGTGTGTGTGTGTGTGTGTTTTGGTGTATGTTTCCTGTTCTACAACAAATCTGATAAGATTACCTTTTGCTTAGCTGATTCTTCCCATATAAATTCTAGGCTTGGAAATGCATATGCATTGGGAGTACTTGCTTCATGCTAGTCCAACTCTAGGCTTCAACTCCCATCACCAGGCCAACTGGGTAAAAACTAAACAGCTGTAACCCCAACAGCCAAGAGGTGGAAGCAGGAAGATCAGGAGTTCGAAGTCATGCTTGGATGCACAGTGAGCTCAAGAACTGCCCAGATCACAAAAGATGTTGCCTACAAACAACCAAAGAAACAAAACCAGTAACAAACCTAGCTAATGAGATGGTGCAGTGAGTAAGGATCCTGGTTGCCAAGCAAGATGGCCCCAAATTCGGTCCTCAGAATACACACACAGGAAAGAAAGGACTCCTGCTCCCAGTCCTCTAAGGTTCACACATGTTCCCACATATATATCCATGCATGCACATGCATGGACCACACATATATAAAAATAAGTAAAGAAGTGTAGACCATAAAATAAAATGAACAAAAAACAAATAGTTTGGACCCAAATAGTGTGTTAACGTCAGGATCCCAGCTGTATCCCTAGCAAGGTTAAGTTGCTTTAGCAGGCCGAAAATCAATCAATCAATCAATCAATAAAACTCAAATATGATCCTTAGCTATGAGACCAATCCACTACTGAGGAGGCTAACTCCTCCAGCTTCTTGGAAGACCTTTTTGGTTACCAAACAATTACAGAGTAACAGAATATTAAGAGTGGACCAGACCTCATGGAAGAATTGACAGCATGCATCACTCAGTAACTTATTCACTAGAGTTAATTAAGACACTAATACAGAACTTCTTGTTCAGACTTTTCTCTTACTCAGATACACGTCACTGTTAGTTATATTAGCTCTAAAAATGCTTAATTGGGTTTCTTTTTTGTTTATTTTCTTGTTTTTCCTGTTCTTCCTGTTCTTCCTGTTCTTCCTGTTTTTCTTGTTTTTCCTGTTCTTCCTGTTTTTCCTGTTCTTCCTGTTTTTCCTGTTCTTCCTGTCCTTCCTGTTCCTCCTGTTTTTCCTGTCCTTCCTGTTCCTCCTGTTCTTCCTGTTCTTCCCGTTCTTCTTCTTCCTGTTCTTCTTCTTGTTCTTGTTCTTCTTGAACTCAGACCTCTGGAAGAGTAGCCAGTGCTCTTAACCTGTGAGCCATCTCTTCAGCCCCAGGAAACTCTTCTTTTAGCTCATGTCAGCAACATTATTTCACCTGTGGGATCACAAGGCTGTTACTGAACCCTTCTGTTTAGAGCATGATATAAACCAAGTGTTTTATCCTTTCAGTTGACCCTTACATCTTTAAAAAAATATTGCCTTGTCTTGTAGGATGAAATGTTTCTTAAGACTTTTATTTTTGACAGTTTTTATTAGTTGTCTGTTCTTTTACTTAGCTTTTATTCTCCTCAAATACATTACAACCTGACCCTACCATTTCCCTACCCTATACTCCTTCCAGTCTCTTTCTCTACTTTCCTTGTTCCCCAGATCAACTCCTCTGTTTCCCTTAGAGACAGGGAGAGAGAGAGATAGAGAGAGAGAGAGATAGAGAGAAAGAGATAGAGAGAGAGATAGAGAGAGAGAGAGACAGAGAGACAGAGACAGGGAGATAGACAGAGATGCAGAAAGACAGAGAGAAGATGGCCTGTTAGGGCTATCTAGTGAACGTTCCTGTGCTCTAACAAGATACAATAAGACTGGGCACATATTATGTCTGGACATGGCAACGCAGTAGGAGGAAAAGGATCCCAGGCACAGACAAAAGAATCAGAGACATCACCAAATCTCATTGGTGGGATGCCCACAGGAATAGCACCCTATATGACTTAAGATGTAATCAGAGGACCTGGATCATTCCAAACTGTTGGAGTATGCCTCTGACCATTAAGCTTCAGTTTTATTCTTTTTTTTTTACACTTCCCACCCCATCCTTGAATCAGATCTATTCATAACAATTCATCATTTTTTTTTGTATACTGAATATTCCCCATGCTCATCTTCAGTGATAAATGCTACTCTCATGCAGTTTCTGGAAGAATTATTGAAACTTACTTGAAGTCCCATTAGAACATGAAGTTTCTCCCATCAGTTGCATTTTATACTTATCTTCTCATTAGCTGAAAAAAAAAAAAACCCACCTAAGCTCTTTCCTTTTCCTTTATCTCACATCTAGCTTTCATGCCTTTCTCTTTGCACTAACTGCTCCTGCTCCTAAATCCCCTGAGTCAAAGCTGAATATTTATGCCAACTACCATCACCACAGTGAATCTAGGATATAAAATTATAATCACACCTTAACTTTTCCCCTTTGCATAGCTTCATTGCTTTCTCTGCCTTATCATGTAAAAATAATTATGATCTTCCTGTTCTTCCTGGTCTTCCTGGTCTTCCTGGTCTTCCTGGTCTTCCTGTTCTTCCTGTTCTTACTGTCCTTCCTGTTCTTCCTGTTCTTCTTCTTCTTCCTGTTCTTCTTCTTCCTGTTCTTCTTCTTCTTGTTCTTGTTGTTGTTGTTGTTGTTGTTGTTCTTCTTCTTCTTCTTCTTCTTTTAAATATTTATTTATTATATATACAGTGTTCTGCCTGCATGTATCCCTTCAGGCCTGAAAAGGGTGCCAGATCTCATTACAGATGGATGTGAGCCACCATATGGTTGCTGGGAATTGAACTCAGACCTCTGGAAGAGTAGCCAGTGCTCTTAACCTGTGAGCCATCTCTTCAGCCCCAGGAAACTCTTCTTTTAGCTCATGTCAGCAACATTATTTCACCTGTGGGATCACAAGGCTGTTGCTGAACCCTTCTGTTTAGAGCATGATATAAACCAAGTGTTTTATCCTTTCAGTTGACCCTTATTTGTTTATTTGTTTGTTTGTAGGCAAGAGCTCTTGTGACCCAGGCAGCTTTTGAATGTACTGTATCCAAATATTACTTTAAAACCCTGGTCTCCCTCCTTCCCCCTCAGGTGCAGGAATGACAGAGGTGTAGTTTATACCCAGTCTGAGTGGTGATGGGAGCTGAACCCAAGAATTTGTGCATGCCATGAAAGAAAGGAGTTGCTCCGCTTATGTATGTGACCGCCATGCATTCAGTGGCTTGCATCCAGCCAAGAAATGCAGAGGGATCAGGCGAGTTTGACATAATTTCTCTTGACACATCTGCCCAGCACGAATGTGGTTCTGGGAGCTGTGAGTTTGGCTGACTGCTTATTTCACAATTTCTATAGCAGAAGAGCATTACTATGTTCAAGACCATTTCCAAAACATCGGGTGCTCAATTAAAGAAATGGAGACCCGGTCCAATGCTAGCTTAACAAAACAGCACCATGACCCTTAGGATGTGTAACTGAATTTTTTTTTCCTGGTCAAACGTCTCACAGGTAGACTGGGGTTTTACTCGTCTGTTCATACTCATAATGGACTTCCTGGTAGCCAGATAAGTTTAATTTTTTAGATGTGATCTTGAAGATAAAATATTCAACCAAAGACACCATGTGCCCGGACCCTAACTGTAAACTGCTTGCATTTCTTCTACACAAATCATATCACTCTATATTACCATCATTTTCATCTGTGCAAAATCTCCCCTGCTTTATTTAATATTATGCTGACACTCCTGAGTTATCATGTGGATTAAGACTGTAAACGGTTTCCTGCACAGAGGAGAGGGAAGGTGTGGTGCTGGCGCCAAGAAGAGAATTAGAAATGACCAACGCATCAAGAAGGATAAGGGCAGAAGATGCAAGGGTGGACTTGGGGATAAGCAAGGCATTTATTATTTTGGACTTACGTGTCTCTGTCACTTCATCAAATGACTGTGTTAAGTAGTGTTCTAATTAGGGTTTCTATTGCTTGTGGTAAAGTACCATGACCACAAACAACTTTGGGAGGAAAGAGTTTATTTCAGCTTCCAACTAACTTCTCAAGTCATATGCCATTTGCTGGCAGAAGTTAGGGCAGGAACCTGAAGGCAGGAGCTGACAAAGAGGCTACCCAGTGGTGATGCTTATTGGCTTGCTACCCATGGCTGACTTATCCTGCTTTCTTATACTGTGTCCCCAGGACCACAAGCTTGAGAGTGGTACCACCCACACTAACCTTGGCAATTCTGCACCAACCATCAACCAAGAAAATGGACCACAGGCTTGCCCACAGGCCAGTCTGGTGGGGGCTTTTTCTCAATTCAGGTTCCTTCTTCCAAAATGATTCAAACTTGTGTCAAACTGATGTAAAAACAGCAAACAATTAGTAACGAGTATGAATTTTAAAATCCCAACAAAAATGTAGCATATAATATAATATGGGGGAATATAATATAATATGGGGGGAATATAATATAATATGGGGGGAATAAAAATGTAGCATATAATATAATATAATAGGCCCACTATGAATTTCCTCTTTCACACTGACTCAGCATGGGGGGAATAAAAAGGGAGACTTTCAAGCCCAAAAACAGAAACAAAAACAAAACAAACCAACAAAAACCAGAATATAAACTAGTATAGGAAACGCTTAAAAAAATGTGTTAAACTGGAAGGCTTGAAGGCAACCCAACAGAGTATGCTAGAGCCAGCCACGTTTGAGAAATTGGGGTATAATGTTACTGGAACCACTCTCAGAAACAGGGTAGCATATATTTTAGAATTGTGTATTTGAGACAAAAATAAGAGCATTTTTTAGCACTTGTTCCCATTGCCTATTGATCAGAGATTGAGACAAGCACCCAGCCTTCACCAAAGAGGCTTCATACTGCTGCATGCTGTGGCCGTTCAAGGAGAAACCGGTAGCTGCCCAAAGTGTTATCACTAAGTGATGGTGCAGTGTGGAGCCCATCCTTAAGGGTCAGAGAACATTTCAGAAGGGCAAAGGGTAGAGGATGTAAAAGCCAGAAGATGGGAAGATGTGATGGAGAAACACGTCTTCTGGAAATGACATAGATGCTGTACTCATGAACTCACTGCAAGACGCCTGCACAAGATTGGGCCCAGCAACCTCAGCCCTCCCCAAATTAAAGTCATGGGGTTTTATCAAAAACACAGGTGTTTAAGCCGCACACTCAGGTATTCTGATTTGATCAGCCAGAAAAGTAGTCAGGGAACCAGAACTTCAAAAAAAGAAAATGTCTTGCAAGTGAATCTAATGTGTAGTCCACATTGAGGAACGCTCCCTTAAAGCACAAGCTCAGATGAAGAATGTTTTAGATATTAGGGCTCAGGACCAAAGTGCTATGCCTCTAATTTGAGCACATGGATTGTATGCTGCAACTGGAAATCCTTTGGTGAGTGCTGCTTAGGATTTCCAAAGCTAGTTCCAGGATGACAGTCCCAGCCTCAGCCTTTGCAGAATGCTCTCAGGTACCCTGGTGGCTCTTCATTTTGCATTCACAATGTCAGATGGCCAGAGGGCCATTGCAACATTTTAGAAGTGTTCTCTGAAGATGAAGCTCTGCCAAGACCGAATAAACCAATTCACTGACAATGGATGGAGCCGGTTGCTCTGAACATGCATTACTAAGTAAGCCTGGAGTCATTAGAATGTCGAAACAGTAAAGAATCCTGACCTGAGAGTGGCTACTGAGTGCTTGACAGGCACTGTGTGTTAGCTTCCAAGCTTCCTTTCTTTGGTAGAAAAGTGGGGTCATGACCTCCCTCGTTTTCATGGTCAGTGATAAGGCTGCCACTAGCACTTTAACCTGACCATTCCCTTAGGAAGAATCAGGGCTTTTGGTCAGCATGTTTACTAAGCAAAGTCAGATGCACGCCAGGCTTTTCTTATCGCCAGAAGTGTCTAGAAATAGAAATAGAAAATGCAGATATAAGTGATGGCACCCAATTTTGACTTGACAGTTGCAAATAACATTTTATAATGAGAATGATAATACTTGCTTTGGGTGTTTTTCAGGCAAGGGAGAAGAAAATCCTATTTATCGAGATCAATTGAAAAATGCAGTCACCAAGATAATGGAATAATCCACTTCATGCCAGTGCATGTTAACTCTGCATGGATTTCCACTTTTCAGAACGTGAGAGCATACTGCAATGCTCTTAAATGCTAAAGCATCACTGAGCAATTATGTACACCGCGTGGACATCTGCCACAATGCACAACACTGTCAATTCTCCTCTAAGCTCATCTCCACCAATGTAGCTGAGTTAGCCTTTTCAATTAGGTTATCAAGACTCAGATGTTTAATTTTTTTTTTTTAAAGGAAGGTCTCTAATCAACTTACTTTGAAAAGTTCTACCAAGCAGCAAGGCACTTAATTATCTTGCTAACCTTTTGTTCAGACGCTTTGCGAATAATGGCATGAAACATCTCGTCTTTTCACTCCCGAGCTTCCCTTCCTTCTGATTAGGTTCTGCTTAAATAGCATCGTGTTCCTTCAAGTTCCTCCAAGATGAGGAATTTTCTTTAATCACCTGAGACTTGCTGGTCTGCCTCTTTAACATTCTGGGAAATCTCATTCAACAAGCTTAAATCAGCAGTGCAACGACCCTCTCCTAACAGGTTGAACACATTAATTGTCATCTCTTTATCAACCTTTTATATGATTCCAAGCACATGAAGATATGCAGGGTGAGTTTTGAAATGCGAGATGAGTGCAATGCACTAGAGTGAGCTTTTCCCCGCGTATACTTCATATGAAAACAAAGTGTTAATATGGTCAAATTACATAGTCACAAGAGAAAACAAACTTCTATTAAAAATAAAATGGGACAACTCACAAAAGTGTATTAATCAGATACTGAAGTGGTGTTTTTTTTTCCCCCTGAAAAGCACAAAAAGCAAGTATTAAGCATGTGTTTTCCATCTGATTATAAAATGTCACTAACACCTGCCAAAGAAATACTGTGTTTCAAGAATTACATTCTGTTGTTTCACAGAAAATAAAAGAACTCACTGTCTTTTTTTTTTTTTTAAACACAGACGACAGCTGAACTGAAAGAATATGAAATGGGGACGAGGAGACCTTAATGCTGCTGTTGGTTTCCACGGCTTAAAGTAGTAACAAAGCCCGTGAAACCCACAAAGCAGTTCCGTGGGGAGAGCATCCCCTTCATGAAGGTTTAGGGGGAAAGACGCGTGCCTGGAGGCAACACCAAAATTTCCCAAAAGCTGAGGCTGTCTGCCCTGCTCTCCACAGGCATGCACAGCTGTCCAGCGGTAGCAGCCAGTGTCTGGCTTAGCTTCCAGCGGCTTTGCCTTCTGCTGACATCGACTTGGCATTCTATCCGAAAGCAACACTTGTACACTTGACAGATAAACTACCTGTAATTAAATCCATCTGATATGTGAGTACAATAATTTTAGAATTGGACTGCAGAGAGACGGAGCCTCAAGAAATTAGGAGCCGTATTCTCAAAAGTATTCACTTTAGGATTTAAGAGCACACGAGTTTCCGCAAGTTATTTACTTGTTTATTTGCTAAAACCAAGTCAAGAAAAAAATTCAACAGGTGCTTCGGCAAAAGAGATACTCTGAGAGAAAGACATCTGAATCAAGTTCACAGGACTATCAGTCCTTCCCTATATTAAACTGAACACTAAACATCCCTATCTTCAACTTATGAAATGATACAAGCACACAATTTAGTTTTTTCTGAATATACATATAACAAGCAGCTTTATATTTTAAGTTGTGCGAAGCAAAAGTTCAACTTTTTTTAAACCCCACTATTAGAAGGTTATGTGCTTTGTAAAGTTATGTGGTGAATAAATGTTCAGACGTAGCAAGTCAACGAACAGAAGGACATCCCAGGGAATACTTTGGGAGCCCTGTGCTCTGGGCTTCATCTATACCATGTGTGCTGGGTTGGCAGTGGGGGCGGGGCGGGGATGTTTGTTTAAAGCAGCCACTCACACAAAACACACCGAGGCACTGCGATTCCTTTTTTCCAGTTTTGTGATTCTTGGGGATAGCTGGTTTCACCTCTAACCCCGAGGAATTCCTTGCACAGTTCTAAAGGCTGACACTATAATCCTGAAGCTTGCATTTAAATAAAGTTAACACTTTGGGTTGTTAAGAGAACCTGCAGGTTTATGTAGGCAGTGTGTTTTCAAGCTTTAGGAACGTGCTTCCTTTTGGTTAGCCTAGAGTTCACTAAGTATCCCAGCCCCACCTTGAACTCTTGGGAATTGTCACACCTCAGCCTCCCTGGGATTACAAGCCTGAATCCCCAACTCCAGCAGGAAGCATTTCCTATTATAAAATAACTCTATTGACTGATGCACGTAAGTCTCAGGTTGGGCTCTTTATTTAAAACCCTCTTTTATATTTTTCAATTTCATTAGGAGCACATTGACGACAGCACCTTAGAATTTCGAAGCGTCTTTGTTACTGTTCACGTCTTCAGTGACGGGGTTATGCTGTATCTTAGGTGGAAAGATGCTACCTCTGAAAGGCCTCATGGCTGAGGATGAATTGTCAATCTTTCAAGGCAGGAGAGCAGAGACTCTCACTGAGAACCACACTCAAAAACATCTTCACGGTTAAGTTGTTTTTAATCTCCACGTGAGGTTATTAACACGTGCAACTGAAAAATCCTGACTGGCTCAAATGAACGTAGTGTTGACCACACAGTCCAGGCATATTCTTACAGCTTGAATAATGATCCTTATTTAAAGACATATGTCAGTTATGCCTAGGATACCTTACCTTGTGAACATTTCCTGCTGCCGTTTAGTGCATATAAATACTTAAATCATGTCAGCTCGCCGAATCTCATCCCATCCTGTCACGGCCACCCTCGACCCGCAAGGATGACGCGACCACCGGAGCTCTTCTCACTGCAGTTTATTCCAGGACTTTATTCACTTTCTCTCTCTCTTCCTCTCTCTCTCTCTCTCTCTCTCTCTCTCTCTCTCTCTCTCTCTCTCTCTCTCTCTCTCTCTCCCCCAGGGCAAACCTCTCCCAGCCCTTAAGTAGGCATGGGCTGCCAACCCCGAACTGTCAGGTAGGCACTGCCCATAGGTGCACGCATATGCAGGCAGCTGATAATCATTGCATGATCATAGCATAGGTCAGACTTTAGCCATAGGAGTTGTTTATACATCTCCATCAGATGTGATTCCACGCAGCTCGCTACACCATCCACTGCTTCTCATCTTATAACATACAGCAAGTTCTGTAACTGGGACGGCCTTGTGCTTTATTGACCTGTTGGAGCCCTTGTCAATCAATGTTTGGATTCACAAAGTGCAGAGTCACAGGAAAGTGTCACATTTAGGTTGGTTACATCCAAATGAGGCCAAGCCCTTCCAAATGGTCATGGGTCTGAACCTCCATATTTTGTATTGTCAGAAGTAACAAACAGGGAGCAAAGCCGCTGCAGCATTAGCAACACTGAGGCATACTGAAAGTGGTTTTTGCATTTTCAATTCAGTAGCATAAATGAGAAAGAGAGACAGACAGACAGACAGACAGACACAGAGAGAGAGAGAGAGAGAGAGAGAGAGAGAGAGAGAGAGAGAGAGAGAGAGAGAGAGAATGAGTCTAACAAGGGAGCCAGGCTCACACAAACGGCCTCTCATGAGAGCCGCCTTGATTCTGAAGGCGGAAAAACCCTGTCAGATGGCAGCAGGGATTTGTCCTTGCTATCCCATCTCCTTGTCTCTAATCACCCCTGGAGAGCCGCGGTGCTATTGCAGTGGGCTATCAAATCACATCAAAACCTGTCCTGGCATCTGCATGTTTGGAGCTCTGCTCCAGCAGGACAGATCTCCCTGTGTCACTCTGAGGAAGGAGTCACCACATCCCTTCTTTTCTCTTATGAAACCAATCGTAGGGGTGGACAAACTGAATTAGGAATCAGAGTGCTGCTCCTGCTTCCCAGTGTGTTCCCCTTAAACAGTTACCTGGAAGACAGTTCACTATTTGACAGTGTGGTAGTGAAGACCAATTTTTATCTGTGTGCCTACAATTTACACAGGCACTTGTTTTTAGTAAAAATCAAATTCCTTTTTAACAATTTCTGTATATTTATATTATTGTGACATTATAAGCACCATTCAACAGAAAGATAAATACAGGTCAAGATAATATTATTACATTGAATTGAGATATTAACATGTCTTTCTTATGAAGTCCACCTACCTGCATGGAACACGTATTTTTTAAAGTCTGATTTGTGTGCAACATTTACATGTAAAGTTTAATATTGATATGGATTAATAAATCTATACACTTAAAGGCATATGTGCACACCCCTCACCCAAACAGAGCTATGGTGACTCCATCTGTAGTCACGCTTGGCACTAAAATTATACCTATAAGAAGAAACAGACAAAACTTAACAAATTTCCTTTTTATTTGAGACAGGATTAACAGGGCTCTGTGACGAGCCACACACTTCCTTTGATTAAATATGATGTGACAAAATATAAATAAACTAGTGAGTGACACTGTCAAGTTTGTGCTGCGTTTCTGATTGTTCCCCAGGGACCTTCTGAGGTCGAACTATTTTAATGCTAACACGATCTTATTTGATACTTTCTATCCTGCTTTCTCAAGATGGTACCGTGGAATTCTCCAGAGGCTACATGTCTGACTCCATTTGAGAAATGCCTGAAGCTAGGAAACTTTACAATGAAAGGAAGTTTGATTCATTCATAGTATTGGAGGCAAAGAGTCGGGATCAGGCCTGAGATGAGGCCTTCATAGCAGATGGCACCACGTAAGAGCGTGTGAGAGATCATGTTCCGAGACTGGAAGACAGAGACAGATGGAGGAGTCAGACCCAGGCTGAGAATACAACATGCTTTCCTAATAACCAACACCTGGATCACTTCTAGGTGACTCAGGTGCTCCGACTAGAATCCACCTTCTCTGCTGTGGCTCTGGTGAACAAATCTAGGGCTTCATACACTGCCATCTCCGGCCCATTAGAATCCATCTCTTAAAAATCCTCCCTCCGTACTGAGAACCAAGCCTGCAACTCATGAAACTTGGAGACAAATGACACTGAAATCACAGTAGCCTAGGCAGAAACATAAGAATCTAGCTGTCTTCTAATAAGCTAGATTTTAAAGGGGGTTGCAAAAATATGAACTGTTACTTTTCTAACTAATTTTTTTGTTTGAAAAGTAAATAGTCCTCTACATGGATGGGCTCCCTGATAGTGTCCAACCCTAAGCAATTGGCCATCAACAGATATAAATAATAGAAAATCTAAAGAGATTTAACAGAGTATACCAGGGAGAGAGAGGGAGGGAGGGAGAGAGAGAGAGAGAGAGAGAGAGAGAGAGAGAGAGAGAGAGAGAGAGAGCAATTAAATAAGAAGATGTCAAGAATTTGGGGGTGGGTAAGGATAAATATTAGGACAATTGGTTGAGAAAGGGAGGGATGGAGAATAAACTATACTCGGCAAGCTCCAGATTTCATTGTCATATATAGATAAAACTTTTTCGTTTTAAACAAATCATTTTTTAAACTGAAGTAACTTCAGAAAATATTAAGCAATGAATAAAGCAACTAGGGCTCAAATATACTGAGAGTAATAAAAAAGGAAAACTAGAGATTAAACTAACATTTCCAAATGGAATAGCAATCATTTTACCAGAGTGATGTAATAGCGTCTTTCTTGTTCCCACTTGTCTCCCCATTCCCATAATAATAAAGTACCTTCAAACTATGACAAACACTACTTCATGCATACAGACACGGTGTTATACAGGCAAAATCTTACATAAAACGAGCCCATAATTACAATTTGCAAGGATTGGTGAATCTCCATGAGAAGCTAATGCCATCTCTGACTCTTCCTCTGTCTTCTGATTTTAATAGACTGTCCATCAAAGACGTGAGCAGTCAAACACCTGTCTACATCTTGAGACTGACAAACAGAACATCGAAACACATAAGACTGTGTACCATGTAGAATATGAATCTTTTTTGTCCCTGCTTCCAAATAAAGCCCATCAATAAAAGGGTCTAAATGATGCTATAAAAGCCAAGGGCACAACAGAGATAATTTATGTTAATTTTTAATGACAGTAAAAAAATAAAGAGAAACAGGAAAATAGGGAAATTTGGTATTCTGCAGATTAATTTTTAACCATGAATATAATAAAACAGAACTAAAAATAACCTGAACCATTTGGACTTTGGCACTTCCTGAAGCCTATTAGTTAAGCAGTACAGCCATCCACAGATGCCGTGGGAATGAAACAGTGTCCACCTCCTTTGACCTTATTTTTGCTAGGGACTTAATAACTAAAGCAAAATAATCACTCTGGTCATGAAGTCAAATATATCTATTTGGTTAGTTTTATACTTTTCTGCAGGCACGAGTTGCTCTGGGATTTTGTCCGCAGCCAGCTGTTCACAAATCGGCATACCTGGATTGCTCAGGAGAAATGTTTATGGCTGGGTGGGGGTACTCCTCAAACATAACAGGCGAAACCCTTCATCTAAGACCAAGAAAACTATATTTCAGCAAGCACTCAAAGCCATGTTTGAGAAACAATTTTCAAATTAGGGTTGTGATACCTGAGTGTCTTAGGGTGGGTGGAGGAGGAATAACCGTCTGCCAGGCTACCTCATTCTTGACTACTATATTTTTAAACGAGGGAATCACCTAATTCTTTTTCTCTCTGTTTGATTAGCCATTGGGGTCATCCAATACGTGTTTTAAAAATAACAATTCTAGGAGGTGGTGGTGCACGCCTTTAATCCTAGCACTCAGGAGGAAGAGACAGTTGGATCTTTGTCAGTTCTAGGTCAGCCTGATCTGCAGAACAAGTTCCAGGACAGCCAGAGCTACACGTGGAAATCCTGTTTCAAAAGGCAAAATAAATAAATCAAAATAATGATACTTAGATCCGTCAGGAGTAGATGATTTTAAAAATCGTAAACTTCAACTAATTTTTATAGACTTTAATCATATTTTTTCTTGATCTCTTTCCTAATTGAAAAAGAACCGCCACACTCTTACACACCAATGTTTTTTTATTTCTCTCTGTTGTTGATTATTGCTGCCCAGCATCTTCTCTTCCTAATCAAGCAGGAATGTCACTACTCTATATGAGCCGATGGTGTCCAGGTGTTCCAAGCCCTGGGCGACTACTGGCTGATATGCTGAACAGTTAACATCTCTTTCCTCCTAAGGAGAAGCTATTATAATTCACAATCATGGCTTTCATTGGACCATTTGCTTCATTCCTCTTCATTTCATAGTCTTTGTCTTCAATCTTTCTAAATACTTTTATTGGAGTAAATGTTCACCCAGAAAATTACTCAACTTGAAAATGAACAGATACAGATACTGGCAACAACAGCATGAAACCAAACATTTTGAGAACACCCAAAAGCTCTTTAGTGCCCCTTCTTGTCACTGGAATTCTCCTCCAGCAGCAAGGCTCACCACTGTCCTCACACAGAATATGCTCAGGTAGCCTGTTTGGGTAACCGACTCTTCTCAGTGGTATACAATTTCTCTCACTCAACATGGAGCGTGCCAAGTTCAGCCATGTTGTATGTACTTACAGTTGGTCATTGCTTTATGGCCTCCTATCCTTTCCTCAAAATGTACCACGTTCTCTTTTCCATTCTACTTTTGATGGTTTCTGCTTTGCAAAAATTACTAGAACTGCTCTCATGAACATTCTGCATGTCTTTTGTTTGCCTATTGGCATGCTCTCACTTAGATCCTTCAGGCTGATTTCAAACTCTACATCCTCCTACCTCTGCATCCTCAGTACTGAAAATAATGGCATGCATCACCACACCCAGCTCTTGCGTGTATCTTTAAAACCTATGTATGTGCTCTTTCTGTTGGTTGTGAGTCTGGAAATGGAATTGCTTTTCCAGGGACAGGTAAGTAACATTAGTTCAAGATGCACCAGCAAAGTGCTTCCCAAAACTGTGTCTCTTCTCACAGCACAGACAGAAATTTCCAGCTGCTTCAATACTTGGCACAGTCTACAAGTTTCATTGCATATTCTATGGCTTGTGTCTGAGCTGTTTCCTAGAAGAATGGTGTTTAGGCTCTAAAATTCCTTTGTGGCTCTACCCTTCACAGTCTATACTATTCACATCCCCTGCACCCAAGGATTAAATCCTAAGGTAAATTTAGTAAAATGGTTAAAATGTTCTTCTAATAAGGTCAGTACAAATAGAAATAGTCAGCATTCAGCTCTTACACACAGTTTCAACTCCCCCAAACCTATAAAAAATAAATACATAATTAAAAGTAAAGAGGTCTAGATGTTGGTCCCATAGTACAACATATCCACTAGAAACTCCAGGAACAAATGGACTGTCACTAATTGCATGGGGCATGAAAGGATGTAGAGCCTCAACCTTATGTTTCTGGAAGAGATCAATATTTACACCATATATCTGTGTAGCTATCAAAGTCACATGAGGTGAAATGGAAGTTTTAGTGGTGGCCTTTCTTCCTTCCTTCCTTCCTTCCTTCCTTCCTTTCTTTCTTCTTTTCTTTCTTTTTTCCATCCTTTCTTTTTTCTTATATTTCTAAGAAATGTAATTAACTCAAGGAATGTGCGCTCACCATATTACTCAAAACTCTGATGCTACTTTTTATTTTCTCTAGGCTGTTTTGTCATTAAAACTTTAGCAAAAATTTAAGTGTAAATCTAATTCCCAAAAATATTATGCCAGGAATACCACCAACTAATGAGACATCTTAAAGACACTGCATTAGACAAAGAACAGCGAAAGATTGCTCTTAGAAAGGCATCATGGCTGAATTAAATTTTCTTTTTTTTTTAAGCCAAGCCAAATCTTATATTAACATGCTGACAGAGTATCTCCCCTTGCTACATCAAAGGTAGAATGAGTTGGAAACAGAACACTTTGTATACTCCCTAGTGGTTTGATAACCTTAAAACAGGCTGATGCTGTACCAGCTTTGGGGAGGGGATGAATTTGAGAATAGAGAATGATACAGCTAACCCATTCCCTCAGGCAGAAGTTGGAATAACTGTTTAGGAAGAGATTTAAGAGTGGAAAATGCCTCTCACATTAAAAACACGTTACTTCTCGGAAAAAAAAATTAGATTTTCAAGCCAGGGCTTTTCACTGCCCCATTCCCAAACAACAAAACCAATGTTATTTAAAGATTAACTAAATTAGAGAGAAAGTTCACTAAGGCTTATATACCATGAAACCTTATAATTGTTTTTTTTTCCAATTATAAAGATTTCATGTCTGAACACTTTTCTTCTAAGCTGCTGAACATATTTAGGGTAAATTAAACTATTTAAGTCAAGCAATTGCGACAAATTAGACAACAGCCTCTCTTGCTCTCTAAATCACAAAGTCTTCCATAATGCTCTGCAATGACCCAAGAAGAGAACAATGAAAAGGATGCTAAAGGGTACTGTCAAGGCACCAAAGCTAAAGGATGCAAGCTTTGTCTAAATCCACCCAAACAAAGGCAACAAATCGCCATGTCATGCGCTGGGGACCCTACTTGGAAAGAAGTGGTGAGGAGAGCCTGTGCTCTTCTGCAGTGTCAGATCTGATCAAGTACAAATGAACACACTGATGGTTCATTTATGTCTTAAATGCCTGTGTATTTCTTCATAAAGTGTATCGATTTTCTCCTTTGTTCCACTGCTACATCTTCTCAAAGTAACATACATCACATAGAGGTAACAGAAATTTGTTTCATCCCTACTCAGCTCAAAGCCATTCAAAGATGGCACCTGTCTTGTTCTAATGCATTTCTGATACAAACAGTAAGCTTTCTCAGGGCATTGCCAGACTTGAGGATGTGGCATATCTGGATATATGATCTAGGACCTCAAAAGTCTATGCCTTAGAGCAACCCTTCTCTTCTTATATAGGCTTTTCTAAATGAGAGGAGAATCCATGGAGAACTTACCAGACAGAATTAGGAGTGTTGATCCTAATTATAACTTGTTCATACTTGTTACACAGGTACAATAAGTAGATTGGATACTTTCTTTTCCATCCAAATTTCTGGCATAAACAATATATTGACTGTTTGTTGTTGCTATACCAACAGCCTTTCAAAAATGATCAGTCAAGTGACAATTTGCCTCATGGGCAAGAATAGAAAGCAAAATAATTAGCAACCAGGGTAGCACAAACACTCACTAATTATAACAAACACACAAACAATCAAAATGATCATCACTGGAAGCAACAAGTAGGGTCATGCTACCATACTCTGGATGAAACACAAACTCAATAAAACATGTTCTTCCCTGATATCTGCTGATCTTCACTGGTATTGCTGATATTCAAGAGCTATCAGAGAACTCATGCATGCCCACACGCCTACACATATCAATGTCTGGTTTCCTTCTTTTGTTTTCATATAGCATCATTCAGCAACATTTATATATCTTCTACATACCACTCGATATAGACCTAGGTCATTATTTTTAATATAATTGTAATGTATCAGCATATATACATCATTCTTCTCTTGGTAAGTTCTCATCTGTATATAGACACTAAAGCAGTTCCATTATGTCAACAAGCAAATTTATAATACATATAATTTATAAATATCATATTTACCAGTGAATGTTTTGTTTCTAACTCTTAAAAAGTAGAGTTTGAAATTTAGGATTATTAAATTTAAAGACATGTGTTTTCTTTTATAAGAGATTATCTGGAATTAGTTGTTTTTTTTTTTTTTTTTTAAAAAAAAAGATTGCAGTAATTCACACTTCTAGAGTTCCTGTGTTCCTTCAGGCTCACACAAGCTGAGTGTTCCTGCTAGGCTGTAGGCTGACTTCCCTGGAAAGCAGCCCTTCTGAGCTGTCCAGCCAGGGGCAAGAGGGTTGGACTTTCATTTCTCATTTCAGAAGTCACTGCTTGCAAGGCATCCATAGTGAAACACTATAACCCTGAGCAGGGCAGCTTTCTCTAAGAAAATACTTGGAGGGGGAAATAAGCTAAGAAACATTTCCTCCAGAACTGTCAGCAATAGGAAAATTATTCAGTCCTAAAACAGAATCTGACCCCAGGAAAAAAAAAAGTGTACCTCTTTGTTTTAATTTAGGTATATCTAACTACCAACACAGAAGCATAGCTCCACATGGTCATGAGTCAATTGGCGTTTTTCTTCAGTGACAAGCTGATTGTTTGCCTTTTGCCAATTTTTATTTTGGCCAATGTTTCCTTAGCAACTTTTTGTGAGAACTTTTTTGTGTATTAGGTAAGTAGACCCGTGTTTACCACAAGTTACAAACATCTGTGCCAAGACATCATTCATTACCCATCTAATTGATCATTTTAAAACAAACAAATTGGCATCATGGACCTGTCAGGAAGTAGGTGATATGCTTCAAGGACTTGACCGAAAGAATTCAAATAGTTGGGCTCTGTCCAGAGATATAGACAGAGTTAAAGTATCTAATGAAGATTCTAACAATGAAAGACAGTATCCCAATCTCCCAAACACCGGGGTTTAGTGAGAAGCATAAACAATACCTCTCTCTCTCTCTCTCTCTCTCTCTCTCTCTCTCTCTCTCTCTCTCTCTCATTAACCCATCAAGGGTATTTAGGCACAGCTGTCAAAAAAGAGAAGTACATATTTCTGTATATGGTATCAGTGGAGATATGAGAAATGACTGAATAAAGTACCCTGGCTTATGTTTCTACCAGGCAGTATCTTTAGAAAAGTCAGGGATTAACCTGGGCTTTCTCTCTCTCGACTAAAATTAGGAGAGTACAGTTAAAACAGAAGGTAAATAAGATCCCGCACGTCATAACAATATGAAAGTGTCGAGGCTTCAAAAAAATCACTCATAATATCTAGAATAAGGAACATACCAAACTGGATGAAAGGAGCAATCAATACATTCTTTGAGTTAGTACATGACTCGAAAAGCAAAGACGTTAAAATTATTATTAATCTGTTTTAAAATAGCTATGATAAAGATGTTTAAATATGCATTTTAAACACATCCAAAACTAAAGAAAAACAGAAAGTTTCAGAAAAGAAATCAAATAATTATAAAATAATAGAGGAAAAATTGTATTTACAATACAGAATATCAAAAAATTTAAAACTTAGTGACTGTATTTAGTAGTACAATAAAAGATCTGGGAAAATAATCAGTAAACTGGGAGACAGAAAAATAGAAATTACCCAAATTGAAAATCTAAAGAAAGTGAACTGCAGAAAGACAGTACAGCCATAACGACCTACCCCTAACATCTGAATCCTGAAGGCAGAGAGGAAAGAGTCCAGATCTAAAGAGTAGCAAAAGAATGAGGGCCTTAAAACATCCAAATGTGGTTAAGACTTAGCTTTAAAGATTCACAAGGCTGAACAGCCCTAAACAGGACACACCAAGGACAACTACGTCAAATGCAGCCTAGTTAAATCTGTAAAAGCTAATGAACAGCATCTGCCGTCAAAGAAGCTATGCTCTACAACAAACGGAGATGGTTACAGAAAACTACAACCGGATGTAACATAAATAACGAAGTATGTTGGTGTAACCAGCCCCGGTGGATGCATCTGCAGCACAGCTCCTACATCTATGACTTTGGGAACATCCTGGAAGAGGGGGTGGAAAGCTTGTAAAAGCCAGAATACCAGGAAGTTTACAGTGAGATTGCAGATTTCAGAAAGAAAGGGCTACATAAACAAGACCCGAGCAATGACAACATCAGCAGATGTGCTGACATGGAAGGGGATGGTCTCATTGGGTTCCACCCTAGACAAAGAACAACGCAACCAACAACTCCTGAGAGGGCAAGAATTAGTCTATTAGCCTCTTCCAGTAACGAGTCCTTAATTGGTTATTCAATATCAAGTTGCTAGCCTTGAAACCATATACACACAAACAAAAGTGGATTAACCATTTGGGAGAAGAGGGTACATGGGAGGGACTGGAGGGAGTGGACATGAGATGGGGGAGGAAGGAGAAAAGGGAAAGGGTGTGTGTGTGTAATCATATTTGAATTTAAATGTAAAATAATTGTTAATTAAACACACCACCACAACAAAAGAACCATAGTTTACCTATTGAGGAAAAGCTATTAAAATCACCTTGTATTATCTCTTTTAACCATGGAAGCTAGAAATGACCTAATATGTCTCAGTGCAGAAAGAACCATCACCCTGGAATCATAAAATTAGTAAAAACAGTCTTTGGAAATTAAGAAAACATTAAGATATTCTCAGATTTGCAAAAACTAACAAACTTTGTCACCAGAAGGGGGACAGAAGGGCAACAATGACAAAGGAAGCAGACTATGACAGGGACAGCATGGTGGCATACTGTTGGTATTCCCTCTCCTCTGGAGCCAGGTAAGTGACTTGCTGTGGTTAAAACCAAAATTGTAGCCCTATCTAATGTGAATTTCAAGGTATAATGGGCACATATTTAAGGTGATCATACTGTAATTTAGGGAGAAAAATAGATGCAAAACCAAACAGTTCTCTGCCCAAACTGACAGAATGATAATACGAATTAGCATACTAGTGTAAATTATAACTGTAGTTTATACTGTGTTTTATCCTAGGTGACTGGCACTATATAGAACAAATAAGTCTATGCACACATTATATATACACACAGATATTAAATAAGACTGTGGTTGTGATGGAGAGATGGATATATAATCTCAATAAAATAGAAAGAATGGGGAATTCAGAAATAGACCCACAAAAATATATCAAAGCAGACTCGTAAAGCAGCCAAAGCAATAAATCAAGGGAAGTTGGACTTCTCAAACAATAGCACCGGGAGACTTAAACTTTTGCATGCAAAACAATGAACCTCGGCCCGAGTTCTGCATCCTGCCCAAAAGTTAACTCAAAATGTACCATAGACTTAAAAGCAAAATTTTGGGGAAAAAAAATTGTAGACACCTAGGAATGAGCAGTGAGCTTACAGGTGCCATAAAAAACGTTGAACTGAGAAAGAAAAATGGAACTTTTCAAAGCTTAAAATACTTTTTCTGAGAAATACCCAGTTAAAGAGATGAAAACACAAGCTATCAACCATGAGAGGACATCTTTAAACTGCATACCAACAAAGGACTAACATCTAGAACATCCTTTGAAAGTTCTATCCAAACATTTTGAATTTGTTCAAAATTAAACATCAAAAAGAAAAAAAATCAGTCTAATTACAATATGGCAAAAGGTGAGGTGAAACACTCCACTGAGGAGGACAGACCGACACCAGTTCTTTAAATCATTAGCCATTAGGAAAATTGTATTCCTATAGGGAGGAAGAGAATACTACTCTACGCTCATATCTAATGCTGCTGAGGACGCAGAGGGGTCCCTCTACTCAGACACTGCTGCACACTGTCTATGCAATGAAATGTCTATGAAATGTCATAGTTACACTGATAAACATCCCTCCCCTTTCTTACAAAGCAATTGTGTGACTGTCACACCCTCCTTCCTGCAGCTGTGCTCCCTAGTACCTAACTCAGAGAGATACCTATGTTAACACAAACATCTCTACATATATCTAAAGTCGTCTGATTAACAAGACTCCCAAACTAGGAAAAACCTAGGGGCCCTTTAGGGGATGAAACTTGAAACCGGTCCTGTACCATCACAGAATACCACTCAGCCATGTAATGGAACCAATTATTGATACATAATGCCAGCAGACTCTCCAGAGCCCTGTGCTGAGGGGACAGTCCATCAGAGTGGCAAACTGTGTATTATTCCGTCTTTGCAACACGTTCAAAACAACAAGAGGGGTAAGGATGAAGTGAGGAGGAGGAAAGTGAGCATGACGACGATGGAAGCAAAATGTGGAGGCTACTTTTAGAAACGTGTGCTTCCTTCCTTCTTCAGTGTTAGTGTTGAAATCCTGGCAGACATACTGTACTTTAGCTTATTATCACTGTTTATTATGGTTTGGTTTGCTTGGGAACAGGAGTCTCCTTATATGATTCAGGCTGGCTTCAAACTTGCTATGTAGCCCAGGCTCATTTCAAGTCTGTTATCCTAGTGTCTGAGTTCTTCAGGTGCTGGGATTGCTGGTGGGAGCCCACACCTTTTGCGCGAAAAGTTTTGGGAAAGAAAAAAAAAAAACATCTTTGCAAATAAAGGGAAAGTCCAAATAAAAATCAGAACACTGATACTGGGCTATCTATAAGTAGTTCTACAAAGTATTGCTGTTGTTGGAAATTAAGATGTACGCAGAAACTGCACATTATAGTTTATAGCTTTATATCAGTCTACAGTTATCTTGGAAGGAAACTTTAAGTTGTAAAAGCACACACCTTTAATAACAGCACTCAGGAGGCAGAGGCAGGCGGGTCTCTGTGAGTTCGAGACCAGCCTGGGCTCCAAGAGCTAGTTCCAAGACAGGCTCCAAAACCAGAGAGAAACCCTGTCTCGAAAAACCAAAAAAAAAAAAAAAAAAAAAAAAAAGAAGAAAATACTGTCAAACTTATTTACTCATTTTCTCTCTTTCCTCTCTCTCTCTCTCTCTCTCTCTCTCTCTCTCTCTCTCTCTCTCTCTCTCTCTCTCTGGGTGTAAAAGAGAGAAATCATCCATACACACTTGCTCATGCCACCGTGTGCCTATGGACATCAAAAAAAAAAAAAAAACTTGCAGAACTTGGTTCTTTCCTTATCACCTGGGAAGTGCGGGTTGACTTCAGTAGTCAGGCTTGGTGGCAAGTGCTTTCTGCGCTGAGCCAAGTCACTGGCCACCTCCTTGTGTTCTTAGCTGCATTTGGTGCTCTTGGTGTTTTTCAATGTTAGCTGCTCTAGTCTATGTGTACATGTCCCTGCTGTTTTAAACTTACTGAAACGTGAGTTTATCCTAGATCTAAGAGAGCGTCCCATTCCCATTAGAGGGTCACTCTCCATGAAAGCTGTTATATTTACTTTCATTGTGTTTGTTTTCTAGAAGCAATGGAAGAACTAATGGGTCCCAGCTTCATGCCATCATCCAACTGTTCACGCAGAAGAGGGGACAACCCAGGGGACTGACTACTGGAAAAATAGATATGGAACACTGAGAAATAAGAACAAATGAAGCACATTCTGTCCTTTCCATGCAAGGTAAAAACCCAGAATACAATCTGATTCCATCTAAGCCATCCCTAGCATCCAAAGGTCCTCTGAGTCAGGAGGAGGGAGGCAGGCCCAGTGTGTATCACTAAACACAGAGACAGTCAGGACAATGCAGACTGTACCAAATTTCCCAAAGTTTCACTCAAAGCAAAATGAAAGAACATCAAAACAAATTCCAGTTAATCGCCTGTGAGGGGGCCTGAAGAATTGTGATAAGCAGCTTGATCCAGAGAAAAACTATGTTCTGACATTTCCTGCTCTGTAGGGGATGAATGAGAGTGGGTGGACATGACCCAAGAAAGCCAAGACATCTCAGAGAGAGGAGGACAGACACATTCTCTTTGAAGACACCCAACTTAGAATCTAGGTGGGGTTTATTAAAATTCTAACTTCTCTTTAAACCTAGAAGGAACATGCACCCAAAAGTAATTTGGCACAGATTTCAAACAATGGAAACATGGCCAATGTCGTCAGACACAGACCCAAATTTTACAGTTGGCAGGTATGTCCTGCTGCTGCTCACCTCGCCTGACTTTCCTGTGCTGCCTAGGGAATGTTGCTGATTTCTTTTGCCTTGCTTTGCTTTGCTTTTTTGTATGTATGCCTTCCTCGGGTGAAATCACTCAGCTTCTCTCCTGGAAGGAGGTGGGTATACTACAGGGAAATAAAAAGTGAGCTCCATGCATAGTGTGATGGGTTTCAGTAAGGAGACTTTTCTGTTTACATACTCTGACAAACGGAAGCGTGTTATCACTACACCAAGCGATGCTTGAGGATGCTCCATTTCCTAATCTCGCTCCACGTAGAGATCATGAAAAGAGCAGATGTTTCCAAATTATGACCATTGGTTTTACATCTGAAATCCCTAGACACTAAAAAAAAAAGGGGGGGGGGAATTCCGCCAAAACCTTCATCTAATCATTGTGCTTCCCCTCATCCAGAGGCAGAGGTTGCTTTTCAGCACGTCCAGATGGCAGCAGCAGAACGCGCTTCCTGTTAAATCAGTAAATTGCCGGTTACAGTAAAAGTCTGCACAAGTTAAAATCTTTTAAAAGATTCAGCCACTCTTCCTGGTTTATTTACTTGCTTCACTCAAAATGGAAATTCTCGTTAGAATTATTTTCCCAGCACGTGTCTCATGTCGCACATGGCTTTAGCTTCCTGTAACTCTTTAGAACATGAGGAATGAGGTTGAAACTATGACATAGGAAGGCGTGAGAAATCATCTTTCAAAGTTATATTTCAGTTTATCGAATGGTACTTTCGATGTGCCGTGTGAAGTGGTTCATGTGTTGAACGTGCAACAGTATTCCTTCCTCATTATCACGGTCTTTCCAGCTAGAGCCTGTGGTACAGTAGACTGGGATAATACTAACATCCATGCTCATGCTAATTCCTCCTGACTAGAAAAGCAAATGAGAAACCTAAGAAACACTGAAATGCTCTGGGGAAACTTAAACTGCTTAAAAATAAAAACACACAGTTCTCATGCTGGGCACTGACATCTAACACAGTGTTCAAGAGTTCTTCTTAAAAATTAATAAGACCATGATGATAAAATGTATTAAGTATGCTCATAGATTCCTAGCAAGTATTTCAAAATATTTACCAATGCTTATCAAGTTTCTTGTACACAATCATAAGGAACTCTATGACTGAACTAATCTTTTTCAAAGGTCAGGACATTTGGGAAAATGCAAAATTACAGCGTTTTCTTTTTTGTTGTTGTTGTTTTTTTCGGGACAAGGTTTCTCTACAGCTTTGGTAAAAATTATAGTCTTCTAATAAGGTCACAAAATCAGAGTCAATTCAGCAAAATGTTTCTAAGCAATATCATTGCTTTAAGCATACAATTCATTTCATCTAATTCAAATAGGCGTTAAAGCCAAAGACAGAGATGATTTGTGCTGTATGCATGCTACACATCCACCCTGCATGTCTAAGTGCTACAGTATAAGATGCTCAGATATAGGCATCATTCGGCTTTTCTGTTGTCTTCATTATTGGCATTACCATAAAGCAATGACCTTTTATTTTTATCTGACAGCCGATCTGTCATGATTCCTTCTACACTAAACGGACAAGAATAAATCACATTTTACTCTTTGAAAAGTTTCTGAGCTTCCTTATAGGTTAATAAGATCAAATTTTAAATAAAATCTATGTATACAAAGAGAATTAGAGGTAAGAAGAAAGCAAATTAAATTTTGATGTATTTGTTACTCCATTCATTGTTATATGAGCCTTTGAAATCAATGACTGTGGAATTAGTAGCAAGTGTTGACATTCACTAGAAATCAATTAACGTTTCCTTGAGTGAGCAGTGAGTGGATGGGACAACATGAGATACTTGGGTTTGTCTCCTGCAGAAAACAAAACAAAACAAAACAAAAAAAAAAAAACCACCATTGCTGAAAAACGTTCTCCAGAAATGCATCTCAGTGGGGTGTTATTTGTGGTACTCAAGCACAGAGTAGTTGATGTTTAAAATAATAAAGCAATAATAATCATTGTAAAATAAGTTGTGATATTGACATTTTTCATATTTTTTCCTGTTTTCATCCCTCTGAATCATTAGGAGAGGCCGTTCTTTCTGTGCGAGGCTCCACATGACTTGTATAACTTGGCTAGGGACCAACGAATAGAGGCTGTGACTGAATATTCTAGAGGTCAGGGTTTTATCTTATTTTATAACTTCCCTCACTTCTCTCTGTGTGAACCTTAATATTAGCTAGCCTTACCCATGAAATCAAGTGTTTAGTAAACACTTGCTTCTGTCCAGCAGTTCCCACAAAGTCACTGTGCTCTCAACACATCTAAACTTCCTTAACAAAATCCTAACAACATATTTTGTAAGAAGAGTGTGTGTAGAGAACAAAGGTCCGATTCCCTCTTGCTCAGGAAACATTTAGGTAGTCAAAGTGCACAGGTAAAATATGAATTACTAAGAACTAGAGCTTCAAGCTGGGTGGTGGTGGCGCACACCTTTAATCCCAGCACTCGGGAGGCAGAGGCAGGCGGATCTCTGTGAGTTCGAGGGCAGACTGGTCTACAGAGAGTGTTCCAGGACAGGCTCCAAACCTATACAGAGAAACCCTGTCTTTAAAAAAGCCAAATAAAAAGAAAAGAAAAAAAAAGAACTAGCACTTTAAGGCTTAAATGATAAATGTAAATATATAGATATATGGGCCATCTGAACTATTTTACATTTAGGAGACCATCCTCCCCAGAAAAGATTCCATACTTCAGTTTTGAGTGATCTGTGCATGTCCAAACTCTCTATGATCCAGGCCTTTAAATTTTATATCAGTTAACTTAAATTAAAAAAAAAAACGAATCCATCATAAAAGGCTCAGAAGTCTGCTGGGCGGTGGTGGCACACGCCTTTAATCCCAGCACTCGGGAGGCAGCCTTGTCTACAAGAGCTAGTTCCAGGACAGGAACCAAAAGCTAGGGAGAAACCCTGTCTCGAAAAAAAAAAAAAAAAAAAGGCTCGGAAGTCATCTACAAACAACCGGCATGAGTCACTAAAAATGTGTGGGAATTATGGTTACAAAACATACAAAAAAAATCAGTCAATGACAAAGGATTATGTAGATAGAAAGTTTAAAGGGAACGATGTCCTCATCATTCAGGCAAGGGCTGAGGTGATGCGTGAAGTGGACAAGTCATGCCCCAGGGAGTTGAGAACATGATATGTATGATGAGAATTTCTCAGCAAAGAGCTAGTCAGCCACTATTGGATGACAAAGGAAGGAATGAGGTAGAAGGAACCTTGTGTATACATGGGTTTTCTCTTTCTCCTCTTCCATTATGAACCTCTTCTCTGAGTCTTCAAGCAGCTAAAATTATGATGAGCAATGTCTGACAGTTAGCACCTGCTAGTTGAGATTAATTGCATAGAGTGAAATTGTTTGAATAAATGAACTCTAAATATGATTTGATCCATCTAGGAAAAAACAAGCTGATAAACACATCATTGCATCAATGTTCTTTAGGAAGGACAAGTTCCAAGTTTAGCACTTTATACTTGTAAAGATTGGGCAGAGAACTATACCTCTACTGTGTGACTACTTCTAATGCAGTCTTTTCTTCCCCAATACACTAAGTTTTCTTATTTCTAAAGATGATACTATTTCTTGGGGGAAAATATCCTTCTCATTCATATTCACTATCAAAATTGTTGCTTTGGAACGTAAATGTGCTATTAAAATATCAAGAAAAACATATATCTATATTTCTTCATAGAATGCAATTGATTCTGCATTTGTGAATCTCTGCATATCATAAAAGAAGGAGGCTTGAAAAGTAATCACTTTTAAGTTCTATGATTACAGAATCATAAACTGTTTCTATGATATAAACACGTGCACATTCCAATAGCTAGTATAATCATGTGTTTTGAAGGTAAAGAGACAGAGGTAGCTCTTTAAGGGATTAGAGTTAATAGAGATGAGCAGTTAGTTTATTATGTAATTAAAGGCAGTTATAGATTCAATGAAAACTAAATATATTAAATTGGGAGGAATAATATTTTCCTTTGTTTCGTGTACTTTGAAGTGCTATTGTTCAAAAGATATATTCTATTTACATTGGTGCCTTTCTGAGGATCAGGGCTGATCTTCTCATGACAATACAATGTACTCATTCTCTTAAGTTTACTTACTTTTGAATCAATTTTATTGTATCAAGACAACAACCTTTTCAAAATCAATGTTTGCAAAGTACAGCCTTCTCTGTATTTATACTTCCTAACTACTTGTGCTGTATCTGACAGGAATTTCATTGAGACACCAAACCATCAGAGCACATTTTTACCCAGTATGTCAGAATTTTTTAAATGGAATATTTAGACCATTCATATTTTAGTTACTTTATTGATTCACACACCATAAAATTGATCCATTTAAAGTACACAATTCAGTGGGTTTTATGTATTCACAGACTTGTTCAACCATCACCACAATCAATGTTTGAACATATTCATCTTCCCCTAGAAAGACATAGCCATTAGTATTCAGTTGCCATTTCTCTTCTCCAGCACCTTGTCAGCCCGAGGCAACCCGTAATTTGCTTACTGACTCTAGATTTGTCTATTATAGATATTTCAAATAAATAGAATCATATAATATATATTCTTTTATGACTTGTATTTTTAACATACAGCACAAGATTTTCAACATTGATTCCTGTTGCAACAGTGACTCATTCGCTTTTACAGATGGGTAATTTTCCATTTTATGATTATATTCATTCATCTGTCAATGTACATTTCATTGTTTCAATTTGAAATGCTGATAGGAATAATGCTGATATTCATGTACACACACAAGTTTTATGTGAACGCATGTTTTTACACCTCCCATTTATTTATGGAAATATAATTGCTGGGTTCATATGGTAATCCTATGAATAACGATATGAGAAACTGCTACAAAGCTTCTTGAGGTGAATGTAGCCTTGTGTGTTCTTCCTAATCATGTGTGAAAGTTGTAGTTTCTCTCATCACAGATGGTAGGTGATACGACCTATTGTTTTTATAATAGATACCCTGGCTGGAGAGAGTGACATGTCACTGTGGTTTTGCTCTACATTTGTCTGAAGAATTACGCTCAGTACCTGCCAATGTCCTTCTTAGCCATCTAAGTATCTTGGCTGGAGAAATATCTACTCAGATCCTTTGCATATTTCAACAATTGTCTTCAGTTGTGACCCAAAAGAACACATGAATGTTGGACTCCTTCAAGAGATGTGTGATTTTCAAACATTTCCCCCACTCAGTGACTTACCTTTTACTTTCTTTATGATGTGATTTGAAACACATATTTTCTTTTAAATTTTAACTAAGTCCAATATTTTTGATTATGTTTTTTGTATAATATCTAACTAAGAAATTATTCCCTAATATAAGATCATAAATCTATTCTTAGGGTAATATCTTTACATTATAATCCTTTCAGTTAAGTATATGATTCATCGGGATTGAACTTTTATGTAGAGTTCTGAAGTTGGAAAACATTGAAATCCCAACTTTTTAAATGGGTTATTCCAGAATATTCTGGACTCATAGCATTTCCATTGACAACAAAACACTTCCAGTAATTTGTTAATACATAACAATCAAAGCCTATATTTTATAACCTGCTCCCTTTTACGACTTCTATTTCTCTTTATTTGATTATTTAGGTAATTTTGTAGCATGTGCCCTAACTTACAGCATTGTGAAGCCCCCTGTTTCCTACAGGGTTTCTAAGTGTTGCTCTATTAATACCACGTGTGAGTTATAGTTTTAGCTGTCGAGTAGTATTGACTTCTACAGTCACGTGACCATGTTCCTGCTAGTGCCATTGACAGCCTGGGGTCATTAAAGTGGAACTGTCCAGTGATGTTTAGAAGACACTGACAAACATTTCCTGTTGTTAGACCTCCTTTTCTCATGAGCCTGGCTACAAGGATCTCGGAGCGCTTGTTCCTGTGTGCATATTAGCCATCCTGGGTGAGACACTGCTGCCGTAACCCACCAAGAGTTTGTGAAGAACATGAGAAAATGATGGGGCTCACTGCTGTGCAGCACTACATCTGTCAAGAACCCTGAGCAGCCCTCTTCCTCTTTCCATTTTTCAGAGACTTCTTTGCTTTGTTGTGTTATTTGGAAAATTCTTATTTAGAAGGAGAAACACCTGGGAGAAATGCTACTACTCTACTCTGGTAGAACTGAAAATGATATTTCATTTTAGCATTGAAAATGACCATTTATTCCCCTTGAATTCCACTAATATATTTTGTTTCCACCCAGTAATAATCTAGAAAGGTTCAACTATTTCGGTGACGGCACTAAATTACTCCTTTTGTTTTGCATATGCAGGCAAACAACCATTTATATTTATCTAAAATAATTGTAAACATTTGAAAATAATTACATGGTTAAGTCACTCCAATTAGTTAAAAGAGCTGGATGAGAACACAACAGAATATTCAAACAACAGCTGAGTAGAAGATTTTAATCTCATTACCACTGATGTCAGCATTCTACCTGAGGCAAAACTAATTGCTGCAACTTCCACCCACAGTCCCAACTCATTGCATACTCGCACTGGATAATCATGGAGGAGAAAATGCCCTAATAAAGGCAGGCAGAGCACAAAGAGTTTTTATTGGACCTTTGCATCATGGAGGAAGTCCGAGAACAATGCATCCGCAGTTCTGTAGGCAAGGGAAAAGGTCTGTGTGTTTGCAGGTCATCTCTCCGGCACCAACAGCAAGAAGGGACGTTGTCTCGGATGCTGGCTGGAAGTGCCTCTGTGGAAACCTGAGAAATACGGTCCCCCGATATGTAGACTCTAATTCAGATCCTCAGTTGCACCTCAGAAGTCATTAAGTACCCTAGAACTTGTTACGCTGTCTGTGACATAAAGGTTGATGATTCTCCTGAAGAACTGAATCAAAGTATGCAGGGTGTCTCTCATAGAATCTCAAAATGGTAACTAAGTACTCGTTACACTGACAAGACCAGACAGTATAGCTGGAGCTCGGAATCTTGGGGCACCAGGGTTGGTTTGTATTATCGTTCTCCCAAAGCTAACTTCAAAGGTAGAATGCGGACTCACATTTTTTAGGGAAGCATCTCTCCTAAAAGCATCAAAGGTGGCTTAATTAAAAAAAAAAAAAACTACCTCAAAATATTGATATGCAGTATAAATCTGAATAAATACAAAAGTTCTAACCAGGATGATAAATCATTATCAGATTTCAAGTACACATTTTTTCTAAAAATAAATTATGAGACAAATCTTGAGAATTTCTGCTTTAATATTGTCCATCTTTCTCTGAAAATTGCCTGAGCCTAAAAGGAATTTAAAACTGTATGTTCAGAAAGACTGTCTCACATTCTATCTCTTACAAAAGGTAGTGGAATCCCAACCACTTTTTCCGGTGCTTTCTACTAACTGTGGTGTGGCTGGACTTAAACAGATGTCATAACAGGACTACTGCAATTAGTTCCCCTCCTTGGGCTTATTGGGCCAAAGAGCCATACCCAAACATAAGCCTACTTTATACAATGCCCAATATGATAAGCATTAAGTCATTTGCAGTCCTGGCCCACGAGAGATGGGTTCCACAGCCGTGGAAAATTATTTACTGGCCTGGATCTCAGAGTACCAGTTAGGGAGGTAGTACAGCAACATTACACTGCACATTTGACAAGCATTTCTCAGGCAACCTGGCCACACCCTTGCAAGTCAAGGGGCGTGCCAGTGCCCATGCTGACTTCACTTAAGGACAATCAAATAAATTGTCTAAGAACAAGTGTGAGCTACAAAATGGTGAGTGATTCATGGGCAAGCTGTGAAGCAAGAGAAACGCCGGCTTTGAGAGGTGAAGAGAAAAACTGATAAAGCAGAGTAGTACGGGAAAGTTGGGATCCCAGAATAATAGCGAAGGAGATATTAGGTGGGAAAGGGGCGGGATAAAGAAGGAGCACAACTGCTTCCTGCCTAAGACCTGGAATATGACACATTTAAGAGTAGGGTTACAGAGATGGCTGACTCATACTGCCAGCGAGGGCCAGGGATTTCAACACTGGATAATCAGATGTCCTCTGTGATGGCTAGTAAACTAAAGTCAGAGGAAAATATCTTGATTCCCTACTTTAGACTGAGTCAGAACACGACCTCAGGACACTAGCATAGATGAACACTACCATTCCTAGGACCCCAAACTCTGGTTCAGCATGTTTGCAAACGATTCTCTTGATCCTGAAGCACAGCAAGATCTGGAATTTTAAGGCTACACCAAAGGCATTTTTTATACACGCTCCGCAGTCCTGTGGCCTAACCTACTTGGGGAATAGGATTTGTTACCACCTTCCTTAAAAAAAAAAAAAAAAAAAAAAGAAAGAAATGTCTTTTCTTTAAGCCTTCCGCAGCCCCACCTGCACTCAGAGGGTATGGATATTTTAGACTTCATTCTATTATAAAGATTTGCAAGCACAGGTTAGCCAGCATAAGAATGGAAAAACCCAAAGGGCCACTGGAATGTAAATGAATGAGAAATGAACGAGTTCTTGAGAAAATAACTTAGGGAAAGAAAAAAAAAGACACATGTTGTCCTATTGTGTTAGGGTGTCAGTCATACTGTCTGCCATTCATGGAAAGAGTCACTATTCATTTTAAGAGATAAGATGAAAAGCATATGTGTGAATATTAGTGAAATATTAGCATATTAGTGAAAAGGATTGGAGAACTCCATTTTTATTAGATGAAATATCCATTCAGTGCTATCCTGAAAATAAATTCAATGGTTCATTCAGGAAAAAAAAAAATGGGAAGTGAACTTTTACAATACCTTCAACTCCAGATCTATCAATGCAAATACAGTCTCCAAATGAGCATGAAAATTACAGCCAACGTTATAACAGAATTTGGGCAATAGCTCGAGAAAAACTTCATTCAAAATAGAAGATAATTAAAATTTAAAGGATAGAATATTCAACTGCATTTTTAATATTTTATAATGGAATAAATTTACAATTTGATTATCATGTATTCTTTTACAAAATATTTTAAGCTCATGCCATGTCTCAATGGCAACTCACTACAAAATTTGCTCAGGGAAGTTTTCCTTCCATGTAAGCTGTCTTTGCAATAGATAACAATAATGATGCAAAAGCTGATTATCTGTAATCAATCGATGCCCTGGGTCATCTGACATACTTAGAAACACAAATACATTGTCAGTTTAATGTCTCTATCTTTTGACAACTTATGGCTTAAGAAATTATGAGGTATAGAGAACTCTTCCTCTACTGAGGCTTACATCTGATGCAGTTACAAGGGAAGGTGGCTGATTTCTCGGTCGTGCATTCAGTAGAAGCAACACTTACTCCTATAACTCTATTAATTCAGTATTATTATTTAAATAAATATTGGAAAATTAGTAACATAATTATTCACTCAAATACTAACTTAGTTTAGACTATACAACTCTGTACTGCATTAAAGAACCAAATCCATGATATTTTTCTATCAGTAGCAGGATAATCAAATCTTAATTTTTATGTTTTCCACAACAATTTACATGATGAAGTTGAACAAAAATGATTGACAAAACATTTTGAGACTTGTATGGATACCACATTATCACAAAATTACTCATTCAAACATATTAATAGTTGGAATAAGTAGAAAGAAAAATTATTTCCCTGTCTAACTTGAGTATCTCCTGAATCAAAATATAGGAGACAGTAAATAGGAGCTTTTGAAAGAGCAATACTACAAGCCACTTCCCATGAGACTGGACTGTTCTACAGAAGGACCTCACTGTGTGTCTGGTCTCTTCTGCAAACAGTCACTGCCCTTCTCTGCCATGTTGTGACAGAGCCATAAGAGCGGAATGACTCTTTGTAACATGCTCCAAAAATCCTGGAAGCAATTGCTCAGAAATTACCTTTAAAGTTTTCAGCCTCGGGTATTTTATGATATCAACACAACATGGACTGGAAAGGAAAGGGAAGGCCAAAGTGGAGGTGGGGCTAAGCTAGCTGAACTCTCAGGGTTTAGCAGTAACTGAGGTGGAAAAGACGGACAGTGTCAGATGTTGACACTCCCTATTACTAGGATTATAAAGTAAAGAAATGCCATACAGTTGTATCTAAACGATTTTAAGATTTGAATGTTCCTATATTGTGAAATACATTAAGGAGAATAGGTATTAGCTCTTCTTGGACCAGAATTGAAACAACAACTAGGGACTTTCCTCACCAAGACTGTCTAACCACGAGAACCTCTTTCCTTAGAGTTCATGTCTTTCTGTTTAATCTAAAGCTCATTTAGTACCGCAAAGAGATACCTGGGCCCATCAGACCCTTCTGTTTGCTTGCTGAGCGTGCTCGCATTGATTAAATCACCTCTCTTTGACCTTTAAAGAAAGAAATTGCCTTGAAAATATTTCTACAACAGTAAAAAAAAATAATAATACTTCTTGCACAAGGACTCCAGTTAAAAGAAATACACAAAATTTCTGAAAAAAAACCCATGCTAATCAATTTCAAAATAAGGAACATTCCGTCTGTAAAAATATCTCTTATGTATAAACAATGTCAAAATTAGCAAAACATGATAGTATTTTTAAATATATAGAGGGAGTATTTATTGGAATACTGATTAACAATTTTGTCATGACAATAGACTGTAAATATTCAAAAGGTGTTAAAGAGCACATGAAAAACAATGTAAAGGTATTTTTCTACTACCTGCAAACATAATTGCACCTCATTCTCTGAATGTCAAATGGAGAAAGCAAATGTGTGCTTTCCTCTCTAACATAGTCAGCAGAAGGGATGGGGTTAGTGCAGTTGTGGCAGGTCTTCCACAGTATGGATAGTCATGAGTCCAACATTTTCCTGCATCTCATTGCCCCAGGGTTTTCTCTGGCCACTATGAGCATGAAATACTATAATGGATGGGAAATTCATGGCCTTCAACTCCCTCATCCCTCAGGAAGAAGAAATCTAAGTCACAAGTTTACTGTGTTGCCCAAAGTTATCCAACTGAAATGATCTCTAGTTAGTCCTGTGAACTTGCTTTACGGCATTATTCATTCCGTGTAGGACAGAAGACATGACAGAAAAGAAAGATGGCAAGCTGTAACCTCTTTCTCAGCTCACAGTCTTAAATATGTTCCCCAAACGCCCCGTGTACAGTAGCTTCCCTTTAGCTGAACCAGTTGAGATAGTATTTATGCAGAGTAGGGCAGTATCAGCCATCTTATAGTTAATACTGGAAAGGAGGTTTGCGAGATAATTAGCTCCTTATCCATCTCCAAGTCCTTTCTTCTACCCAGCTAAGATACCCGTTAGTCAGCAACATTCTTGTTGCTGTAGTTAGGACAAACTTGCTAAGACAGGTGCTCTTAACAATTAATACTATCAATGTAAGACATGTGATAATATTTACTTCATATTGTCATCTGCAACACTTTTTCACGTACTTAAATAGTCCTAGTGACTCCCAATATTTACAGTAGAGACAAAAAACACCCCATGCTTTGAATAGTAGTAAAGGGATCTCTTTGCCGACCTTAATTATATGTAGAGTTAGTAGCTTAATAAGTAGTATCTTCTAATATTAGTTTCATTATATTACAGTTTTAAATTTTTCCCAGACTTCAGAATTAAAAGGCAAATGTCTGAACTTTAAAAGAACGCTGGAGTTTGCCTTTTGTTCTTGCTTCTGTGAGCCACAAGTGAGTGTGTGTGTGTGTCCAAACTCTGACTAAAATTAAGATAACGTGTGCATAGATGCAGACATCCCTGTGTCCACATACGTAAATGATGGTTGAAGTGTGGAGCTTCTGAGACTTCCTAAGATGCCTTCAGTGTTTCCCAGAGATAACAGTTACCTGACTATACACAATTCTAGAAGGAGAAGAAAAACCTTATCTCTCTCATACACGCCTTCAAATTAATAGTGCTTCTCAAACAGCTCCCAACAATTTCTCAAAAGTGAACTTTAACAACAAAACACTTAGAAGTTATGTAACATGCCGTCTTAAGCTTCATAAAATTATTACTAATGACCTGCATGGTTGCTTAATTACTATGATTTAATTATAAACAAAACAAAATACAGAAAGCAGATCTAGATAGATGCGTGTCTAGAAACCACATCCCATAATTAAATTGGAAGATGGCAGAACACCTCCTCTGGCCATGCCAGGGTGTGGTGGGACTGTTTATTCCTCTCACTGGAGGTTGGGTAAGTACTAAGGGATCCCCAGATTGCAAGGGCTCTATCTTCTCAGACATAGTTTCGGGCTGACATGTGTATAATACTTCAAGAGATAAGTACACAGTGACAAGCCCTGACTTCCCAGAGCCCAGAAACATCAGCATGCAAATGACTATAGTCTCTGTGTTCAAAATAATAATTAAATCATATAATTGACCACAATAATTTCAATCACGTTGGTAAATTTTGTGTATTGATAGTCGGCAGTATCTATTATGTAAGACATTTCTCCTGAAATCATTTATATGTCAGTGATTCAGTCTTCAGCAAAACAAAATACTAAATACTCTCATTCAAGAGTTTAAGGAAATGGAGGCCTCATCTCGATCACAAGTGCACTCCCGCCATGGTCACATCAACAGATAGGAACTGGCACTCAGCTCTGCCACTTTCAGGACTTCTGGCTGACTTCCAACTGTGATTATCTGCATCTCTTTGCCAGAAATCCTCTATCTGTACGAGACCACTCTACCTATACATGTGAAGCTGTAAATGCGAAAGAATCAGTATCCCTGAGAGCACCCCTCACATAATGAGTGACAGTTGATGGATAACACCCCTCAAATCCTCCACCCCGGGGCCAGGATAACTTTGAAGTGAATGTTCCATAGTCCTTCGCAGCTTCCCCACAGCATCAAGCTGCAGCTGGTGTTCTCTTTCCGGTTTCCTTCCATCTTTATCTAGAGTAGAGAACTCTGGTCTTGGAATTTAGGTCTTCTAGAGTCAACAGAAGAGTCACCAGCATCACAACAATGAACATTGGCAGTGCTCATTACTTATTGGGTCCTCTCATAAGAACTTGAGACTTTCACTCATTGCCTGTTACAATTTTAATTCTCACAAATACATATATTGCTAATACCATACTATTGGACAAAGAGACAGATGGGAGATTTTAAGAAGTTGCCGAGACCAAGTGAGAGCATGTAAAATTAAAATGCAACTTGCTCATTCTTTTATATTATACCACCACCAGAAAACACATTAAAATGGATCGAATACAAAATATTCATGGTGAACCTGAATCTTTTTTCATAAAAAATATTCTAGGAAATTAAATTTATTTTAGCTACTTAGCAATATTTAGCCAGGTACATTTATGAGCCTCATAATACTGCCAAGAGTTCTCAGAAGGTACAGGGAATTTACCTCACATCAAACATCCCTTCACTCAAATGTCTGCTGTTGTCATTTGACACGGAATTTTACAGGAGCAGGGAGCTTCTTTGGGAATGGGGACTGTGTCTAGTCTTTGTCTTCATTCCCAGAAGCCAGCTTGAGACAGGCTTAGTGAACACTTGGAAGGACTCATTTATGTTCTAATAAATTTTAACAAATGGAAATGTTTGCAGTGGGAAGGATTAATTTCAGTAAGAATCAGTGTGGTTGCAAAGATTTATGCCATTTCATAAAGAGAAATCCTATCAAACGATGAGAAGCAGAGTTCATAATTTTCTTTAATTGCTACACTCCACAGAAAGTGGCTTGTGCTTCAAAGGTATGTTATACTGCACTGCAAATAGCTTTTAATGTAGTGATAGAATAGCTTTAAATGGTTAAATTGAGCTCAGAAAGACTGGGAAAGGAGTTCTAGGAATCACACCATTTCCTCCTGATTACTGGAAATGCGCCATCAGAAATGAAGAGTGCGGTTCACTTTTTATTTATTTATTTTTCTGAAATGGAGGTAACAGTTTTTCTTGGAGGCTGCATAGCCAGACTGTGTCCATTAACACACCAAAGTTTTCATCAAAGACACACATCATGTAATGAAAACGGCAAGAGCATGGTGATGGGAGAATGAGGAGGACCGCGTGGAGGAGCCCACTGCAACGTCATAATCACGCCTTTAATCCAAGCTATCAGAAGACAGAGACAAGTGGATCTCTGCGAGCTTGAAGCCAATCTGGTCTACAAAGTGAGCTCCAGAACAGCCAAGGCTACAAAGAGAAACCCTGCCTTGAAAAACTAAAAAAAAAAAAAAAAAAACAAACAAACAAAAAAAACAGTTATTTACTAGTCATCCAGCCTATTTATCATTGCAAAGCAACAGTTTCTAACAAATGGAAGAGACCATAAAAGAAGAGCATGTATTTGATTTATGCCAAAATGCCAATTTTTATGAAATTAACAATAAATTAGACATAGAATCCTAAACAGCTTCACCTCATACCATGAAATTATATCAGCTAAAATCAATTTATTCTTTACCTACAACAGGAAAAAAATCTGTAAACTAATGGAGTGAGAAAGGGCTATTGGAGATGTATCGGTCATGTGAAAATAGGTATAGAAAGAAAGAAGAAAATGAGGTACAAAAAGGACAATTTTTCTACAGAAGAATAAAAATATACCATAATTACATTTTCAAATCATGCTTGGTTATTTTAATATAAAAGACTCCCTAAAATCCATCTTAGAAAAGCAGTTTATAAGATTTGCAGTAATTTCCTGTTTCATTAGTTCATTATTTAAAAATTGACATTTATTTGAAAAAGAAAAATTTCAAAGACCAGAAGTGGTATGAAAATTACTCTTGTTAATTGTAGATTATTTCCCCTAATGTTTTATTATGAGCAATATTAATTTATACAGCAACACTGAAAGAGTCACAGCACAAAACCCTATGTACCCTCCCCTGGATTCCACCACTGCCATTTTCCTACGCTCTTTCTTTTGTTTTATCTACTGATCATTTCCCATCAGTTTTGATGACAACATGATTTTCAGACATTGAAAATTTTCCCTTAAATATTTCCTCATGCATATATTTATTAAGAGTTCAGTGTTTACTTTTATTTTGTGGGGAAAAATCATAAATATAAACCATTCATTTGCTAAGTTTTGACAAATGTATATACTTGTACCTTATCTTTTTTTCATCCATGGATTAGTGAATTAAAGGGAATATGAGAAAAAGAATAAGAACTTTTATAAGCTACCTTTCCTCTGTCAGGCCGAAAACATAGAGAAACTTAAAATGGATACAGATTTCTGTAGTAAGAGGTTGCTTGTTTCGTTCCCAGCTGCTCAGCCCTAAAATATTCACATAGAAACTATATTATTTAAATCACTTGTTGGCCCATTAGCTCTAGCTTCTTATTGGCTAACTCTTACATTTTAATTTAACCCATTTCCATTAATCTGTGCATTACCATGAGGTTATGGCCTACCAGCAAAGTTTCAGCACATCTGTCTCAAGCAGCAGTTCCATGGCTTCTCCCTGATTCTGCCTCCCTTCTCCCAGAATTTAGTTTTCCCCACCTAGCTCTGTTCCCCTATAACTCTGCTATATGCCCAAAGCAGCTCCTTTATTAGCCAATGATATTCACAGCATACAGAGGGGAATCCCACAACACCTCCACTTTTCTGTTTGAATGAAAAAGGAAGGTTTTTAACTTTAACATAGTAAAATTACATATACAAAATGGGTATCAAGCAAGAATTATAGTTACATTATTTATATCTATCTTTTATCATAACTTAGGAAAACTATAACTATAAATTCAACTCCATCAAAGACTCCAGAAGGATATATTAGCTGAGTAAACAAGAAGTTCATTATAAGCAATTTCCAAAACTCTAGAAATGACAGAGACATCTTGCTGCCTGAAGAGTCACCCAAAGTTCTTCTGTACCATTGGTGTATCCATCTTCAGCCCACTGGCCCATCGTATTCAACAGACTTTTCCAGGAAGCAGGAAATTTCAAAGTCAGTTCTGCCTATATTAGCAGTTTGTCAATCACTTTCTTCTGTGTCCTGCAGAATATCTGATAGACTCTTTCTTTCATGAAGCAAAAATCCCAAAGGTTCATCTCACCTTTAGGCAAGTTCAGCAGCTATTTCTCTGTGGGTCATGCATGCTCGGTTCATCAAGCAGTTCAGGCAGGAGCAGTTTCTTGCCCAAATGACTAACAAACTCAATAAGGAGCCTCTTTGATGCCTATCTTCCTCTTGAAGTAATTGGTGTGGCTACAAGCAGATGTGTCTCACTGTCATGAAAAGTCCTAAGTTCTTAAAATGTTTTAAATGCCATATTCTGTAGTCTTTGAAAGATTTGAAGAATCCTTATCCATCTGAAATACATCTCTGTACATCTAGAAAATCTAACCAACAAGATTACAAGCTTGACTATTATAGATGACCTTTTATTTAATTATATTTCTTAATTATACATTATATTTTTAATGAGCTGTAGATACACAATGTTAAAATCAAGAGCAGAAACATACATATTACAAAATTTACCTTAAATTTATATCAATAGAGCAAGATCCATACCAATGCAAATCTCTATAGCAGATTTCTTTTGTTAACGTTAACACAATAGTTTTCTCCAAGTTCACCTTAGTAACATAAGGAAGGACTATATATAATAATGCCTGAAGGCTGTCCTGTGCAGAGTAGGCGTGTTCTGTTATGTGTCAGTGCTGCCCCGTAGAAACACACAGGAGGAAGGTGAGGGAGCTAAAGGCAGTGAAAGACAATATGTGCTGAAAAGAGATTGTAGCACACACATGCCTTCAGCTCTACCCTGTGTCCACAACATTTGCCTGGCATCTCCAAATCCCCAGACAACAGAAGAAAGTTTAGAGATGCAAAATTAACTGAACTGTAGATTATTTTTCTTAATGTTTTATTATGAACAATGTTAATTTATATAACACTGAAAGAGTCACAAATGCCTGTGTATCCTCACCTGGATTCTACCATTGTCATTTTCCCATGCTTCCTTTTTTTAATCTCTTGATCATTTAGTTTATCTCTTCATCATTTATTTTGGTGAATTTCTAAAATAGTACTTGAATTCCAAGCTTTAAAACTATGTAGTCTGCTCCATTCCAGCCTCTCGACACTTATTTTTAGTCCTGCTATGACCTGCCAGAAGGAACACTTCTTCACAACCTACCCTCTTTCACTGGGACTCTTATTGTAGACCTAGGTTTCCCCTTGTTCTCACTGGAAGTCCCCTTCAGCCTTTTCTTCTGGCACACGTTCAGTCCTTTTGGACTCCACATCTACCTACCAAACTGCTAACTACCACTGACCCTACACGCACCACATTTGTCTGGGACTCAAACCTCACAGTCATATTTGGCTAGAATCCAGATTAGGGAGCAGCAGCAATAACAACAAAAAAAAAATGGAATCTGTACCCAACAAACATAAGACCACCTATCTGCGATAAACAACACCTCAAAATATCACAAGTCACATAAGCCACATATAAAGGCAGGTCCATTAAAATAACACCTGAATTTTCAAAGGAAACTCTAAAAGTCAAGGAGGGCTGGAGCTCTGTTCTGCAAACTGTAAGAGACCACAGATGAGTAAAGAAAAAATGTTTATTATAAAAACAAATTTAAGCAATGAAGTCATACAGAAGTTACTAGAAGGAAAATCAGTCTGAAAAGAAGGTTAACTACACTCAAAAAAGAGACAAGGAATAAATTATCTCAGAATAGTTAGGCAAAAGAAGGGGTATGAACCATACCACCCACAACCACAACATCAAAATAACAGAAATTTATAAACACTGCTCATTAAGAATTCTAAATATTAATGGCCTCTATTCCTCAATAAAAGGTATAGATGAACACATCATAGTAGAGAACAAGATATAGCTTCTCTGTAGCCAAGAAATACACCTCAATGCCAACATCAATCATAACCATAAGTTAAAAGGGAGAAAAAGTTTTGACAAGCAAATAGAACCAAGAAACAAGCAGATTCAGCTATTTTAATAACTGAAAAAACAAACCCCAAACCAAAGCTTATCAAAAGAGATAAGGAAGGTTTCTATATACTCATTAATGAAAATATCCACCAAGATGACATTAAAATTCTAATATTTATACACTAAACATAAGGGTACCCAAGTTCATAAAAGAAACTCTACTACAGCTAAAATCACATATTGACTCTCACACAATGATAATGGGTGACTTCATTACCTAACGTTCACCAACAGAGAGGTCATTCAGATAAAAGTTAGAGAAACACTAGAGTTAAATAATGCCATAAATCAAACGGACATAAGAGACATCTACAGAACATTCCACCCAAACACTAAAGAATATACTTTCTTCTCAGCATCCCACAGAACTTTCTCTAAAAATCAACCACATATTAGGTAGGTCACAAAGCAAGAATAAATAGATACAAGGAATTGAAATAAGTTTCTGAATTCTATCTGACTACCATGGATTAAAGCTGGATGTTATCAATTTTATATTATATTATCATATAAATGGTAGAGTTTATTAATGCATGAAAACTAAACAATGCATACTGAAGAAAAATTGGACCAAGACAGAAATCAAGAAACAAATTTAAAATATTTTAAAACTGAAAGAAAATAAAACAACATATACAAAGTTATGGAACACAATGAAAGCAATTCTAAAATGTCTATTCATAGCATATGTGCCTACAGTAAAAACAAAAATGTAGAAATCCATGTTAATAACTTAACTCTACAAAAACAAGAAAATAATACTCAAAATGAAAATATAGGAAGAAATACACTGATCTGAAATCAAAGAAAAAGAAATGCAAATAGAAAAGCAAAATACAAAGAATCAATGAAATAAACAGTTGGTTCTTTGGAAAAAACAAGATTGAAAACCTTTAGCAAAAATAAAACAAAAAATGGAGAAAGAAATTCAAATTAGTAAAATTAGAGATGAAGAGGAGGACATAAAACATACACTGAAAAAATTTAGAGCATCATGAGGAACACTTGAAACAGCTACTTTCTACCAAATTGGAAATCCAAAAATAAATGGATGAACTTTTTGATATATGCAACACACACACACACAAACACACACACACACTCAACAGGGTATCTAAACAATTCTACATAATAAAAGAACTGCAGAAGATATCAACATCCAATATATCAAGTTGAGTTACAGAACTAGAATAATTAAAGCAGCATGCTATTTATGGAAAAATAAATACATTGAATAATGGAATAGAATCAAAAATCCCGACAGACTTCCCACAGCTATAGATGTCTGATTTTTGACAAAGAAACAAAAAATACACACTGGAGAAAAAACAGTATCTTCAAAAATTGGTTCTAATCATATTGGCTGATGAAGATTTAAAATATACCCATGTGTATCTATCACCTTGCACAAGATTCAATACTTGGATCAAGGACCTCAACATAAGACAAGATACTCTGATTTCTCTAGAGGAAAAGGTAGGGAATAGGCTTGAACTATTGGTACAGAAAAGATCTTTTCTTAACAGGACACTGATAGCACAAACATTAAGACAAGCAATAAGTAAATAAGGCCCCATAAAACTAAATAGATTCTGTATAACAAACATCATCACTCAAGCAAAGAAGTGAATGGGGGAAAATATTCACAATGTATGTAAGTGATAGAGGGTTAGCATCTAGACTATATAACATACAAATAAATAAATAAATACATAAATAAACCCAAACAATCTGAACATCAAAAAAATTAAAATGGGTAGAGAGCTAAACAGAAAGTTCTTAAGAGGTGAATCTCAAAAGGATGAGAAACACTTAAAAATGTTGAACATCCTCAGACATCAGGGAAATGCAAATTGAAATAACTTTGTAATTTATCCTAAAACAGTCAGAAGATCAACAAAACAAATGAAGAACACATGCTGGCAAGAATATGGGAATAGGGGATCACTTACTCATGGCTGGTGGGAGTGCAAATTGGTATAGCCTTTGTGTAAAATAACTCCTCAAAAAGCTGAAAACCTATGCTGTAAGATCCAGATATGCCACTCATGGGCATATCTTCAAAGGAATCTATATTTCACTCTAGAGATGCTTGCCATAAGTGCTCATTGGTGCTCCATTCACAATAGCCAGAATTTGGAAACACCCTAGATGTCCATCAACTGATGAATGAATAATGAAAATGAAAATGCGGCGCATTTACACAATGGAACATTATTTAGCTGTTGAGAAAGAGAAATTATGAAATTTGTAGGAAAATTTATGGAGCTAGAAAAACAATCAACCCTAGTGAGGCAAACCAGGTTCAAAATAGACACATATTGTATGTTTTCACTTACTTGTAGATGTTACTATGTTTTGGATATGTGTGTTTCAATCCAAATAATTACAGAGGTTAAGTAGCTAGTAAGGCACCAGGAAGGTGGAGGGAAATCTTCCAAGAAAAAGGAAATAGAATATAGTGTTATAAAGAGATAAATGGAAATCTAAAATAAGAGAATTAAATGGGACAGAAAAGGCAAAGGTAGAATAGAGAAGTGAACACAGGGAGGGAAAACTAACACTAAAGACCTTTTAAAAGCCATGTGGAAACCTACTATAAACTTAGTGATCGTGTGTGTGTGTGTGTGTGTGTGTGTTTAATTTAAATGGAATAACCACTGTAGTGGGGAGACAATGATCCAACTAGACATCTTATGCCACCAAGTAAAGCATCCGATGGGTCGTTGAGTCATTGATCAAATGGTTCCCACAGAGCCCCACAACCACCACCACCTTAACAAGCTTTTGCTAACTATTAACACCCACCCCAGTCTTCATAGGTTATTGGTTACTCTCCATAACTTGATGGCAATACCATAACTTGATGGCAATACCCTACTATTGAAGATACAAGCAACTTATATCATCAAACATGGAGAACTTAAGCAGCTACACCCTTGCTGACTGGTGATCTTTGTACTTTGCACACAACTGGATAAGAAAAATAATCATGAGGTCTACAATAGCAACCTATCTGCAAGATACACTTGTGCAACAGTGGCACAAATAATATGGGAATAACCAACCTCTTTTGATCATATTTAAGGCCTAATCCATGAGGTGAAACTTAACACTTTTAAAGTAACCAAGAGCCTGAGACTAGATAGGTCATGAACCTAGGGGAAAACCTAATACTATTATTCTGAACATGACAATAAAATTCTCCTGATAACATATTGCTGTACCCATAGAATGGGGCATTGTTAAACTCTCATTAGAGATGTTTCTTCTTACAGTAGATGGTAATTAACAAAGAGATACACAACCAGATAATGTGGAGAGAGGGAGAGATTTTAAAGTATTCAGCCCTAAATGGGACATCTTTATCAAACCTCCCTTCAAGATTCAGGGAGTTATTTGGAGAAGAGGCAGAAATATAGTATGAGCCAAAGGTGATGGGTAAACTCCAAGAAAATAAGATCTTTTAGACACAACAGGACTGATGCCCACTTGTACTGAGAGCATGCACATGTCCTCTTCAAACCAGACAAAGCATCAACACTGAGAGGAGGAAGTGGACACAAGGACCAGTCCTTAACCAAGAAGCTACTTTTCCTTCCTTCCTTCCTTCCTTCCTTCCTTCCTTCCTTCCTTCCTTCCTTCCTTCCTTCCTTTTCTTCCTCCCTCCCTCCCTCCCTCCTTTTCTTCCTCTTTCTTTTTTTTCTTTCTTTCTTCTTTCTTTCTTTCTTTCTTTCTTTCTTTCTTTCTTTCTTTCTTTCTTTCTTTCTTTCTTTCTTTCTTTCTTTCTTTCTTTCTTCAGTTTTCAATACAGGATTTCTCTGTGTAACAGCCCTAGCTGTCCTGGAACTAGCTCTTAAAGACCAGGCTGGCCTCAGATTTACAGAGATTCTCCTGCCTCTGCCTCCTGAGTGCTGGGATTAAAAGTGTGTGCCACCACTACCTGGCTAACCAAGAAGCTATTTGTAATAGATGCTTAATGGTAAAGGGAATACCGGTTTTCTCCTATAGAGTGTCTCTGGGTTTATCGACCACATTTCAGAGCATGCCCATTGCCCATGAGTAGTTGGCCAAAATAAAACAGGCTCATGTTTTTTAGTTTGAGGTTTCTTTTTATGTGTACATTTTTTGTTTTGTTTATTTTATGATTTGGGGGGTTTGGAGATACTTGATTTGATTTCAGTTTCTGTGTGTTTTTTTTCTTTTCTTTTTAGGGAAAAAGAGAACATGAAGTTGATTGGGGAAGAAAGTAGGGAGGGTCTGGGAAGTATTAGAGGAAGGGAAAGAATGTAATCAAGACATATTGTATGAAAAAGAATTAAATAAAAATAATATTTAAAAAAATACAGTTGTGTATGTACATGTCCCAGTTTTCATGATCTCAATTAGTTTCATCTGATTTCCCACCCATGGGTCCAAGGGTATGTTACCAGACCAAACTCTGAGTAAACAGGTGAGTTCAAAACCATATGATCTAAAGGTCTTGTTAATCTAGATTCCCAAAATATTTGACACTTGAACAGTTCAATAGACCGTACCCTATTAGGCATACCTACAATATATTTAATAAAGGAAAGAAAATGAAAGTAGAAAATAGTACATCCCTTTCCTCTCAGGAATTCCTAAACATCCTTCCAATGGGGGGCAGGTGACATGAATGACATTAGAACCCTCTTTCAGCTTGCCTTTTGCTCATGCACTTATGACATACATACATACATATGTACATACACCATACATTGTGTAAGGTGCTGATCTACAGAGGTAACCATAAGTAAATTTCAATGTCTGGTTTCTAGAATGGAGTACAAGAAAGATAAACAGCAAGTGCATGATATGCCCCATGACAAGAAGCAGTCAGAAGAAAGCAGTTCAGAGTGAGAGGGAGAGGATTGCGTAGGAAGGTCAAATAAGACAGCCTTGATAAGATGGCATCTAACCTGAAGTAACAGCGTGTGTAAGAGAGAAAGTCCAACAAACATGCTGAGGAAGATTCCCACCAGAAGAGACTGCCAGCTGGCATGGGAACATGTTAAATGTAACATTGTCTGCACTGGCTAGTTTTATATCAACTTGACACAAGCTAAAGCCCTCTGAGAGGAGGGAGCCTCAGTTAAAAGTAAATAAATAAATAAATAAATAAATAAATAAATACCCTCCATAAGATTTTCTTAATCAGTGATTGGTTTGGAAGGGCCTAGCCCATGGTAGGTGGGGCCATCCCTGGACTGATGATCTGGGTTCTATATAAAAGCAAGCTGAGCAAACCATGAAAATCAAGCCAGTAAGCAGCACTCTTCCATGGCTTCTGTGTTAGCTCCTTCCTCAGGTTCCTGTCCTATTTGAGTTCCCTTCCTGACTTCCTTCATTGATGAACAGTGATGTGGATATGTAAGCCAAAAAAATCCTTCCCTCCCCAAGTTGCTTATTCATGGTGTTTTATCATAGAAATACTAATCCTAAGACACTCTCCAAAATATGTCAGCACTGCAAAATAATATTTCTGTACTTTCCCTTATGGACATACAGTCTTGGGTCTGAGAAGATGGATCAGTATTTAAAGTGCTTGCTATACAGCATTGTGTTGGGATCCCCACAACCCACTTCAGTGTCTAAGAGTCATGGAGCCTTGCCTATAATTCCAGGCAGGAATGGCAGAGAGAGGGAGCCCCTAGAGCAAGTTGTCTAGGGAGACTACCAAAGCAGTAAGTTCCTAATTTGACTGAAAGAACTAGCAGAGAGAGAGAGAGAGAGAGAGAGAGAGAGAGAGAGAGAGAGAGAGAGACCCTGATACCATGATAGGATACCCACAGAAACAGTTGACCTGAGCATGGCAGTTGTGTGACTTAGGCAGTCTGTGGTGTCACTGGCATTGAGACCAAGATTTATCTATAATGCTTGAATTGGCCTTTTGGAGCCCATTCAGGGAATACCTTGTTCAGCCTAAATATAAGGGGGATGGCCTTGATGCTGTCTCAGTGATGAGCCAGACTTTGTTGACTCCCCATGGGAAGCCTTGCCCTCTTTTGAAGAGTGGATATGGGTGGGATGAGAGGGGAGGGAGTGGGGACTGGGACTAGTATATAAAATGAGAAAAGATTGTTTTTAATAAATAAAATTTTAAAAAGATTTTAAAAAGTATATGGTGGTTGATCAAGATTTCTGACTTGAACTTCAGGCCTATACACACAGGCACACAGGCACACAGGCACACACACACACACACACACGCACGCACGCGCACACGCGTGCGTGCGTATTGCATAAACAAAACCTACATAATACATGCATGCATACCACACATAAACACATGAAGAAACAGGAATAAAGGACCTATTTTCACAAAGAATGTGCACAAATACAAACTGAATTAAGTAACACCATATTTAGGACTTACAGACGTGAATATCTAGCAAGGGTTTACCCGAGGCTTATTATTATGCTGGTGTTGACTCCTTAAATAAAATGTAATTTTCATTTTCAGAGGTCATGTTCTGTGGAACACATCCACCACATGAAAGAAGGCTTCCCCTGCCACATGCATGGATTGGCCAAGTAAGACAGGACTAATTACAGAGAGTCGGTACACCATTTCCTACAGGACAGGACAATGTGGGTAAGAAATACACCATGGGTGTGTTGCCTGCTCCCCAGAGATCACCCCAACTGTCTGTCCCCAAGCCTTCAGAATGGAGAGCGTATTCATAAAACTTAAAGAGCTGTATGGTGCCAGGCCCTTTGAGGGTCCAGAGAGGTAATGCTAATACACCTTGCCATAGAGTTTTCTCACAACAGGAGCTCAAAACAGGTGAGAAGGGATCATGGCAACAGCTTTACCTGACCCAGCAACATCCACTGTCTTTCGTCACTCATCATGCCGGTTCTAGAAAAGCCAGTGCCACATTTCAGTCAGAGGCTGTCAGAATTTGCCTTCTTACACATGTGAAGGTTGCAAGTAATTGTTCTCCCAAAACCATCCCACTTGAAGGAAATGTATAGAATTTCGAAATATATCGCATCTTAAAAGAAACTGCCCATTTTGGAGAACCTAGCTGGATTTCCTTCTATTTAATATGAAAATAGAAAGGGCAGGGCAGCAAAGGGTTAGGCTAGAAGTACACACTGAATTAAATGTGTTTGCTGCCTGCAAAGTCACCACAATGAAGCTCCTGCTGCCTCTTGCCTTGACACAAACACTTCATGGTCTCCAATTAGATTAATTGCTCATGTGGTAAAAATCCATCTGGGGTAATAAACCTAGCTGAGTTCACAGACATGACAAATCTGAGACCGTTTTGAATGCAAACAAAGGCAGGATACAGGTGTGGTCTCACGACTTTTTACTTTAGAATTTTATTCTTAGTAATTTGGGACTCTTAAAAGTATACAATGGTTTTGGGAAACTAACAAAATACAGCTGTGCTACTAACTGATTGTAATAATGTCTTCGAAGATGACCGTGACAATTCGTACAATATCACAGACAACAGAAGGAAGCTCAAATTCTCTGTGAGATATGAAAGATGGGCAAAACACTGCAAACTACCTCTCACCCCAGAAGTTGCTGTGTACGGCAGATTTGATTCTGGCCAGAAAGTGGCCACAGATGTAAACATACCCAAGGTGTTTTTCCAAGGACAGCCTCTCTATCCCGCCAACCAGTCTGGAAAACAATGATACTCATTTTTTTTTAACCAAACTTGCAGTGTGTGATACAGAAATAAAGCCTACATTCCTAAATCCTCTAAAAGAAAATAATGTTTTAGTTCACAAGGCCTCCTATCTAAAACAGAGATTTTTCTGCGAAATGTGCTCAGTATATCTTGACAATTTCAAAGCACAGAGCCACTAGGGAAATTGGATTGGAACTCACTTTTTTTTTGACTTGCGCATTTTATAAGACATTCCGGTGGTGTGAACGCTCATGTATTTGTCTACTCATGAGTTCCGTGAGTGTCCATTGCTAGTTCTGAAGCCCTTGATGCTGGGGTCAAACATTCATACGGGTGCTTGCTGACTATTCTACCATTCTTCCACCTTCCCATACTGCCTTCTCTGCATCTCCTTCTCCATCCCCTCCAGATAGGAATCAAATGGGTGGGGTGCATAAGAGGGGATTTCTAAGGCCCTGTGTCTTAGAATCCAAATTAGGAAGCTAAGAGAACTGAAGACCTGTGAACACACGTTTGTCTCTGACAACAACTGGTAGACCTCCTTTCCCTTCTCGTCAGTAAAAGAAAAATGGAAGATGTTTTAAAGGAAAATATTTTTGGCTAAAAATGTTACACACACAATGAATCCAAAATTAGTTTGAATAATCAGACAAATTCCTTGATTTCAATATTATAAATTTGGTCTAAGTTAAGAAAAGACTAATTTCTAAACAGTGTTTCAAGTAATTTTTAAGTGGCCCTATATTTGTCTCTCGAGCCATCAACTATTTACTAGCAGTTGTTGTCTGCCAGGGAGTTAGTCTAGGCCCTAGGGTGACAGCAGTGAATCAAGGGATGTGCAGTTAGGATGTTCATATCTCTAACAGTCAGAGAGGATGTTCACACCTCTAAGAGTCAGAGAGTTAGGATGCCCACATCTCTAACAAAGAGTTAGGATGCTCACATCTCTAAGAGTCAGAGAGTTAGGATGCTCATATCTCTTAACAGTCAGACAGTTGGGATGCTCACATCTCTTAACAGTCAGAGAGTTATTTAGGAGATGGCAAGCTAGGTACACCTGCAATCTCAACCATAAAGGAGATGAGACCGCATGTTGTCACACTGTATGAAGAAAACAGCAGGTGACAGAATAAGAAGACGGAGGGGACTGAGGGGACAGGTCTGCAGAGGCTTTAGCAAGGAGATGCTAGGGCTGACACCTGCATGGCGACAAGGGACTAGCAAGGAAAGGACACAAGGAGAAAAGTGGGAAGCTGACCTATCACGAGGTGTTAGCAGTTAGCGGGGGCACCTGACACAGAAAGACAGCCAAGCATTTGGAACTGAAAGTTGTGGGTAGAGAGGTAAGGGGAGGTCAAAGTCTCGTTCTATAGCTGAGTAAACCAAGCATGGATTTCTCACAAAAAGAGGAACTCCTTTAGAGGTCTTTAAGGAGGAGCGGCACTCTGACCTGAGTTGTACATTTAGAATATCATTTTGGATATGGCATGGAGAATGTATTAAATAGGATAAGTATAAAGTAAAAGGATTTAGAATAAACACATGACAGCATTCCCCCATACTTCAGCCTGTGAACCACAGTCTTAGGGAATGGGGGGCGGGGGGCAGTGATGTCTAACTGCATCTTGGAGACCAGAGTGAGGATGAACACAAGAAAAGAATGGGATTAATACTCCATTTATGTAAATGTACCACATTTACTTGATTCATTCCTTATTTGGAATAGAACTAGGAAAGAAGAATCCTAGGTGAGGTAGCCCAGATCGAGATAGACAAACATGGCATGTACTCACTCATAAGTGGATATTAGCTGTAAAATAAAGAATAACTATGCTACAGACCCAGAGACTAGGTAACAAGGAGGGGTCATGGGGGACACCCAGATCTCCCTGGGAAGGAGAAATAGAAGAGATTTTGTGAATCACCTGAGGGTGGGTAGGGATGGGAACATAAGCAATCAGGTCGGGGAGGGGCAGAGGGAGAAAGTACTCAAAGAAACTACTAGAAAGGGGGCACATTTGGAGGTCATAAATTAAACCTTCCACAAGGGAATCTTCCGGGAATCTACAAGGATGACCACCAGGTAAGACTCCTAGCAATAGCGGATATATTAGCCTGAACAAGCCATCTCGTGCAACCATACTGGTACCTAGTCCAATTGTCATCAGAGAGGTTTCATCCAGCAACTGATGGAAACAGAGGCAGACCAATAGCCAAAGTTCGGGGAAGTTCCTGAAGAAGAGGCAGGGAAAGGACTGTGGAAGCCAGAGGGGCTAAGGACACCACACACACACACACACACACACACACACACACACGTACACACAAAAACAAACAAACAAAAAAACCTTACAGGATCAACTAACCTGGTTAAGTCTCACAGAGACTTAATCAACAACCAGGGAACCTGCATTGAACTGACCTAGGCATTCTACATGTATGTTACAATTGTGTAGCTTGGTCCTCTTGTGGGATTTTTAACAGTGGGGACAGGGGCTGTCTCTGACTCTTATAGGTTTTTGGAACCCTACTTTAGATACTGGGTTGCCTTGCCCAGCCTTAATACATGGGGAGGTACTTAGTCTTAACTGTAACTTGATATGCCATGTTCTGTTGATACTTATGGGAGATCTATCCTTTCCTAAACAGAAACAAAGGAGGAATGGGTTGTAGTGTAGGAACAGAGTGGGGGAAAGACTTGGAGGAGAGGACGGAGGGGAACCCCATCATGTTTGATAGCTTGGACAAGTAAATCTTCCTAGTTTCTTGATGTATTTGTAATACATGACAATTATAATATACCCTTTACATGGTTATTGTGGCTATTTATAAGAGAGGGTGGGTTTAAAGGAATGTGATAATACATGATAAAACATTATGACTCTTGACAGTGCCTGTCTGTGAACTTGATCAGGAAATGCTTTCAGAGCCATGTTGACTACTTGCAAAATTTTCTCTAAGAATAATCTGACAATAGAGATCTAGTTAGCATCCCAATCATATTTCTGAAAGGATCATATTTTCAGCTGTCAACATTGTGAGAAAGGTTGCTCAAAATGAGCTAATTTTGAGAATTGTCTACCATCACACTATGCTACAAAATTAGCAGGGTAAGGCACTGCTGCCATTTGCAACTTTTCCCTTTCATTTGCCAGAAGAGGCTGAGCTGGAGCACACAGGAGACACAATTCAGCAAATGAGCGGCGAGCTCCTCTTCAATAGGTGGTGGGTGGAGTGTCCCTGCTAGTGGCATGCTCGGCGTTTGCTGTCCCACCTGAGTTCACCTGTAGGAATCAAGATGCTATGTATGCCCACGGCGACACTTGTGCTCCACATTTGCATACCCATGCTTCCCTAACTGCTCAGCACACTCTCAAGGAAAGATGAAAAGGCAAGAGATTTTTTTTTTTTTACACTCCCAGAGGAAGGCAGCAGACACCGAAAGATGGTATCTATGAATAAGTTACCCAGATTCTCATCAGATTCATTGATTCAAATGTGGGCAGTTCAAGAGCTAGTCTACATAGACTCTCTAACAGAACTTAATTTCTCTTAATTTATCCTTTCAGTTACCCTTGTCCTTAATCAGCTCTTTAGAACATGTCTTTCATATGGATCAGTTAGATGACTTAGCAGACAAAGGCTCTTGCCACTAAGTCTTTAGGTCTGTTTTCTAACCCTAGTCCTCACATGGTGGAAGGAAAGAACCCACTCCTATAAGGTGTCCTCTGACCCCCAAACATATGCTTTGGCATACACACGATTCCCCACATAAATACATTTTAAACATTTTAAAATATCTTTTTGATGAGAGGGAGACATGCCTCACTCAAATTTCCCCTTTCTTTTTTCTGAAATTAATGATCAAATAAACTATCATCTCCATCACTATCTTAAGATTTTGTTTGTGAAGAATCCAAACCAGATTGTCAAGTACAGTCACTGGCCATGCAAGGCCACATAAGCAGTGGTCACAGAGACTCCCGTGCACAGTACAGCCTGTACCGATGCATCTCCTTCCTGATGATTGACTCCCTAATGAAGAAAATAGGAAAATAGAGGACAGGTTGGATAGAGGAGGCTTCAGCTTAAAGGAAACCAAATGTGAAAATCATATTCTTGAGGGTAGCACGATCCTTAACAACTAAACCTGTAGCCACACAATAAATACTTTCCAGAAGTATACAAAGGTGTATAAAATGCCTGTGACATTAATTGTTATCTGACTGTCATTTTTGACAGGATTTAGTTAAAAGCTGAACATGTTGAGGCAGGCCCTGGCAAGAAACACCAACCTAGTCAGATGTACATCTTGATTTACTGCAGATGGGCACTGAGTCATTTGCCAACTGAAATGTTCCCAGTGGGATTTTACAAAATCTATCTGTTCTCCAACAATAGCTGCCTTCAGTCCAGAGTGGAACAACATAGGTAATGAGACAAATCATTTGTGAGCACATATGCACATACACGCGCATACATCAAGGTTAATAGTGGTGCTTCAGTCCCATTAAATTACATTTTTTTTCAGTGTCCAAATTGTTATTTTTCTGCTAGAGACTCGTACATTTAACCATTTAAGTACTCATTTGTAAATATGCGCTTTCTCTAGGAGGAAAATAGAAGGCAGTGATTACAAAGTCACTCTAGATTCTCAGTCCTCACTCAACGCTTCATTTTTTTCCTCCAGTATTAAAATAAGCCCAGTTCCTTTCTGTTCTTGTGATAAATTTGCCTACATTTTTTTCTTATCTGCTGAAATCCACTTGAGACACAAACGTTTAAAAGCACTGATTGGTCAAACTCCACTGCTGTTAATGTTGAGCACATTTTATAAAATAACGTAAGTACCAGAGAATTGTTTTATATAGAAAAGCATTCTTCAAAGGACTTGTGCACACGTATGTGTTTCTGTGTGTCATGTGGAAGTTGTTTGTGACTCCTCTTTGACACCAAACAGGATTTTTTCCCTTATGACAAATGTTCAAAAGATTTTATTTTTAGGTCTTGTCATGCCTGGATTTTATTCTGTCAAGCACGATGTGTTTCCCTTCAATAATTAGGAGGCCTTTTTCCATCTGGTTATAGGTGTTGAAAAGTAAACACCATAAGCAAAGAGGAGCATATAAATACTTTTAATATATAAAAACATAACCGAAGAAGAAGTAATGAACTTCTACTAATTCCACTCTGGAATAGCCTGCTGGGTTTTAATCTAATAAATTCTGTTATTGCCAAGATAAAGGATGTGTCTATCTGACGTTGGTCACCCAATGCAAGGAAAGTTTGGGTTTTAGTCAAAGCACAGCAGCTTCGAAGAATCCTGGGGAAGCCCTTAGGGATAATTACCTCTGCCTTCTCACTGCTGATGCTTCATTACTTACTACACTACTCCCTACTCATTGGTGCTTATTAATATTCAGCTTCACGGCCAAGGGCTCCATTGAAAGCAATGCACATGTCCTTGGCAGGCCTTCTAGGATAAGAAGGCAACCCTCACATGGATGCCTAATGGAAGCAAGAACATAATGACTTCACCTTCCATCCTCAGGGGTTCCTTCATCTGCAAAGCACTGCACCCAATCCCTTAGAGAGGACAATTCCCTTTGCTTATACACTAAATAAGAAGTGCTCACCAAGTCTCCATCTTCCTAACTATCCTCTCTAGGTCCTGGGTTGAGTTCAGGGGCTTGTTTGTAACAGGTTACTGATAATTTTTAATAGGAACAAAATCTTCATTTGGAATTTCAACCTTTTCAGTATTTTTTGAGTCGGTAGTTGAGTTATAATCTTTCTCAGGAGCAATGTTGCCCTTTTTTATCACGTTCTTTCATTTTTGTGTTGCAGTTTGTATATCTGTAGGTTTGGGTATCTCTTCTGGGTTTGGGACTGGGGAAGACTTCTTATTGAATTGTCTGCTCTGGAAGCTCAACCCACAGTAGTACTACCTAACAAAGAGCAAACTCAACGCTGTGGCAGAAACATTAAACTCTACAAGATCACAGAAGTATGCTTAAAATGAAACACAGCTCACTGATGCTATATCACCAATGATGATGAGATTGAAAATAACAAAAACTAATGTAGAATGTGTTATGAAGTTGAAAATGTTTAGGGTCTAAATTAAAAATATATGGAAATAAGAAATAAATAAGATATAGGAAGGAGACAGGGAAGGGGGAAATAGACGAGGAAAGATTAAATAATTAAAAGAGAGAAAGAAGAGTAGAGAAGAATGTGCGGCAATGGAAAAAGAAAGAACAAGAGACTGAAAAACAGAAACAAAAAGGGATAGATTTCTTAATAAAGAACAAGCTCCAGAGCAAAATTAGATAAATGTAATGAAGAGAATTTTAAAAATACAAACAAGAGTATTAAAGAAAAATATCCCAACACGGTAAATCAAAACACCACTGAACATAGAGAGTGGCAGAAACACAGTGAGCAATAAAGGAAAATGCAGTTAGATAAAAGAATAAAAGGTTGCAAAAATGGGGGTCTGTGCAGAAGATTGGATGAATATATGAGGGCAATAACAAAACAACCTTTTAAAATTGAAAATATAATAAAGTAAAATTCCTACTAAACATATAAAGAAAAGAGGTGCCAGAAGAGAAGGGAAAAATTTAATGAGGCATTGTGACTTCTTCCTGGGACTTAAAAATTTGCACTCTGCCGGTTGTATGTACGGAATGCAGGGACAGTGAGTTGAACTCATTGACTCTTGTCTTCCCTGTAGCTGAAGCCTTTGCAGAGGCTTATTGCACAACTGTGTGGTGACTGTCAGAGCTGTCATCAACTTTAGTAGCTTCCTTTCTTGTATAGCAGGAGGTTCTGCTGGTCACACTTGGCTTTCTGTGGGCTTGGCAGGTCCTCTCAACCTCCAGAGACTCCCTAGACTACCCTTCCCGGAGTGACGGCTTTAGTTAGAGATATCTGCTTCAGGATTGGGGTGTGTGAAGCAACCACAGTGCTGAGATAGTTACAGGAAGAAATTGGGGCTGTCTTCATACTTTTGTGGCCTTCAGAGTGTTACTCACTCACCAGAACTGAGTGTGTATGCACACCCCTAGACCTCCACTGTTCTCAGAATCCACAGCAATGAACACAAACATGTGACCCAAAATTGTATCTACCCACTAGTCTCAGGCTCAAAGCTATGGAAAACCATGTTTACTCTCAGTGAATGAGATCTGCGCCAGATCACTGAAATGGGTCTACCTCTGCTTGTTCATTCCCCAGCCTGAGCCATGTGCACTCTTTAACTTGTCTGTGTTAAGCCCCCCACTGTTAGTGTTAGCCCTCCACTGCTGCCTCACGGGGCCTTCCCTCACCCTAGGGCTGAGCCTACCAACTTATAGATGATCCTTGCTCATCAAAGGGATCAGGACAGCTTAGCTTCTAATACATTCCACCTCAGATGGTGTCATGGTGCCCGCTGCTGCCCTCCGAGTCATATAGACAGACAGCATGGGATTTCTGTCTACAGCCGACCAGAGGAATCAGGAAGCAGCTGCATCTGAGGCTGCTGACGGCTGGCTGTGGGTTTTTACTGAGGGCCAACTGCCTGCCTATTTATTGCTAGGCTTCCCTTTAGGAAGAAACTTGTACCCCTCCCAGTGCTACGGCTGTGTGGCTTACATCTAACCTATATTCTAGTCAATGGTTTCCCTCCCCCAACTTTTCCCAGATGCCCCCTCCTACTTTCCTTCCCACCCAACTTCATACCCTTTATTTCTCCTTCTCTTTAGAAAACAAACAGTAAAAGGGAAAATAAATCAGAATTTTTAAGGGTAAAAAAACAAAACACACACACACCACACACAAACCCATAAAAACACAAAAATTAAAATCATAACATTTAAGCAAAAGACCAGTAAGACAAGAAGAAAATAAAACCCTCTTAAACAAAGCAATATGAGACAAGAAGACCACAGAAATACCAATGAGTTCATTTTGTATTGGCCATCTGCTGCTGGGCACAGAGCCTACACTTAAGTGTGGCTTATATACATAATGAGATTTCATGTGATAAAACTAATTTTTCCTTTGTAAGCGATTGTTGAGTTCCCACCTAAACAAAATATCAAATACTAAGTAGAGAAAGTTATTTTCCATATGTAAGTCTAGTTTTATATCAATTGATAGAAAAGGAAAAAGGATTAAAACATATAACATGATAAAATTAAATAAAAATGAAAATATATTATGTATTTATGTTTGAATATCTGATTATCTAAAATGTATAAAGTTCCCTGTACCTGAAATGACACTTAATCCAAATGAAATTTCCAATACCCACAATCTGGAGGGCTGTCCCAATCCTTCACCTGGTCTCTACAGCTGGATCTCCCTGCTGATTGGTCATTTCAAGAAGCCAGGGTCACTCTTCATCTTGAAGGGGTGCTCTAATCTTAAAGCACTGTCACTACAGAATTTTAGAGGCTTTTTAAGCTGGATCACCAAGCAATCATCAAGAACAAGCACAGAAAATTAATAATTTGGATTTTTTTCCCACTAAAAGAGGGAAGGGATTACATCTTCTAAACTTTTACCTGGCATTTGTTTGAAATTAAATGGCATGTGTTATAACTATCTCTTGTGCAAAGGAAAGGTGAACGGAAGAGATCACCTGACCACCAAGTTCAGAGGTTGACTTATGACATGAAAGACAACCGCTAGTACTTCAGCTTCCCATGGACGAAAGCTCAGCTACATCCAAAGAATGAATGTCCACTCATGGGAAGGATCAGCTGAAAGTTTTGACTGTAACTAAATAAAATGTGCCCTGACTAGGGCAGAACGTGAGAAGAAAGTGACCATTTCCGTTAAGGAGATGTCCCGCACTATATGAGAATAGTGTGAAGCCCATGAGAAGTGTAACCGCACACCGCTGAAGAGGATACAGAGGCAAGCTTACACGACAGCATGCTTAGTGCCCTGGGATGAATGAAGCTTTGTTATTTTTCTGACACTTCCATTCTCTTTTCATTTCCGAGTTCAGAAGATTCATTGCCCCTCCTACTACTAGCCCCAAACTGGCCGTCATACATTTTGTGAGAATATCAATAACAAATTGAGATGTAAAGACAGAACTGTGTTGATTCCTGAACTGAGCATCACCATGGCTCCAAAGAGAGGTGATCAACCAGGCTGAGTAGAGGGGCTCAGCTTTACAGGCAGAAAAGTATTGAGGAAAGTAGAAATAACAAAAGAAAATTAGATCATTTCAAGGTTCCTTTGCCTAGAAGTTGAGAGGGACCCCCCTATTGCGCCTGCTCAGGTTGAGGGTCCCCTGGGAACAATTGCTATGAATCGCCTGTTGTTTTGCAAAGCTCTCTTATTTTAAAGTTCAGTTTGGTTATGTGGTACCTAGCAAGAAGGAGTCTATCCCAAGTTGGGCTGGTCTTGTATAAGTTCAGCACCAAACACGTGCCACATGGAAATCAGTTTTAATATTATTAAATATGGGCGACACTGGTCTGTCACAGAAGGGACCAGCTCAGCACACACCAGGAATTACCAGCATATTTTAATTACAGCATGTCCAGAAGCTCTGAAATGTCAGGTTCATGTCAGTAATTTGCGTCCCCAATTTAGACATGAATGCAGTAACAGGAAGTTTAACGATTGCCAGTGATACCCATTTGAGAAACAGTAACCATTCATTTTCTTTACACAAAGAAAGGGCATTAGGGAAAAAAAATAACAAGAAAGCTAAATGATGACAAATCAATTTGCTCAACTAGCAAATGGGAACAAATTATCTCAATCACACGGTACAGTTTGATATATACTGTGTGTGTATATATATATTAAGAAATGGTTCTTAATATTGCACAACTCTTATCCCTAAACGTCACACAAAAGAAAATTAGTTATAAGAGGACTGTTATGTGCACAAAGTGTCAAACCTATGCTTCTCAAGAAACTTCATCTAAATGTCATTATACTAGTACCGGACGAGTAGTTATGCTCCTAATAGGTTCTAAGTCTGTGTTTCTCAACCTGTAGGTCACAGTGCCTTCTGGGGTTGCATATCAGATATTTACATTATAATTCATAACAGCAGCAAAATTACAACAGCTAAAAAAAGGGTCACCACAACATGAGGAAATGTATTAAAGGGTCACGTCATGGAGACAGTTGAGAATTACTGTTATAAGGGAAGGTTTACTGTATAAATAGACTAATGAATGTACAGTGAGTACACACACACACACACACACACACATGCACATGCGCACACACATACACATAAGTCTGTGAAAACACTAAATATCCACACCATTCATTCTGGGTCTTATCTGTGAATGAGAAACCTGAATCATGGCTTTCACAAAGGCAGATTTAAAGAAGAAACATGGGTGGGGGGAGAGAAATAAGTTCCTCAGAGGCTTGAAGTAGCTTCCCCCTCTATCCCTCCCAGCCGTGGCCTGCTTGTACCTCAGTACCCAGGAGCCTTGAAGCCTTGACCCTGAATGGCCATAGTCAGGACAGGTCCCTCAACAGCTGGGAGTCATTCTGCTCACCACTGGGCTCTGATAATCACAGATAGGGGCATTTGATAAGTTTCAAAGCTGCAGGCAATAAAGTCATTACCTCCATGGTCATTGCTCCCACTACAATAAACATACCTGCTATATTGATTTTCAGGGCTTTCTATAGCCAATTATTAGTTGGGCATTAGTTGGGCAGCTTAAAGCAATATAAATTTAGGTCCAACAGCAGCGAATCAGTAGATCGCTACCTGGAAGGCAATAGATATGATTCCTTTCTACTCTCCCAGCTTCCAGGAACTCCAGGCATGGATGTGCAGCCCACATCTGTTCCTATCTCCACATGTCCTTCTGTTTTCTGTCCCTGTGTTTCAAATATCCTCTATCATTTCTCCTATGTCTCTTGGATACAAGTCTGCCTCTGAGTTTACGCCCATGATAAATCTAGAATGATCTTACATTGCTAAATTCAATTAGACTTGCACAGACCCTTGCTCCAAACATTGCTTTACAGGTTTCTGCAATGAGGACAGAGCCACACAATTTACTAATAAGTTCTTTTCATGTTAACAGTGACTTTTACTTTTTTTTTGGGGGGGGGGTTTCAAGACAGGGTTTCTCAGTGTAGCTTTGGAGCCTGTCCTGGCACTAGCTCTTGTAGACCAGGCTGGCCTCGAACTCACAGAGCTCTGCCTCTCTCTGCCTCCCGAGTGCTGGGATTAAAGCATGAGCCACCACCACCCGGCTGATCAGTTAATAACTGATTTGTTGTTCTGTTATACAAGGTAACACTCACATTAAACACTCACATGATATAAAGACAAAATATATTCCAGGGTTCCAATTGTCTCGGAAGGCAAAGGGATTCTGTAGTTAGAACAGCTCCATAATGTCAAAACATGCCCCACCAACAATCAGTGCTAATGTTTTAAATGCAGGGCTTCAACATTTAAGATGTTCTAAGGAAGAATCAAAACAAATCCTGCAAATAAGAACATCTATTTTTAGAGCTAGTAAGTCAATCTTCTTGTGTCAGAATATCTGAATATAAGCCTTGTGTGGGGAAATAGCTTGCCAGGCTACATGCTCAAATCACACACCTTCAGTTTCTACTCAATATGAAATGAAAAAATACATAGAAGTACCCCGCCCCTGGCGGGGCAAAATTTTATCTTATTTGCAACATTTCTGTTCCCTGGAGGGCAAAATTCAGGCTTGAATAACACCATACTGACCAAATGGACTTAACAGATAGGAACAGAATATCTATACAAAGACAAAGAAATATACATTCTACTCAGCATTTCAAAGTAGTGTCTCTCATATAGGCAATGGCCCAAGTCTCAACAAAATCAGGAAACTGAAAGAACTCCATGTTTCTAACCACAATACAATAAAGTTTAAAATTAACAGCAAATAAATCTATAGTACTAACACAAACCTATGGAGATTTAAAAACATATTACCAAATGATAAATGAACCAAAGAAGAAACCAACAAGTTTTCTTTTATTACTTTAATTAAAAATGAAAACACAACAAAAGAAAACCTATGTGGCACATTACAAGTAGTCCAAAGATGGAAATTTACAGCTCTAAGAGTCTACACGAAACAATCAGAAAAACCACAAATAAACAACTTAATGATGCAACAAAAGACATTGGAACAAGAACTAACTAAACTTAAACCTATGGAAAGGAAGAAATTAAAAAAATCAGATCAGAAATGAAACAGAGACAAATTAATATAGAAAGTCAAAATTGTTGAATTTAAAAGATGAGTTTTGAGAAAAATGAGAACAACAGACGGTTGGCCTACCTAATCAAAATACAGACAACATTTTTTACAGACATAGAAGAAAAAAATTCTAAAGTTTCTATTACTCACAAAAAAATACTTATAAACAAAATAATCCCTAACAAAAAGGACAGTGCTGGAACAATGCCATACCAGACTTCCAGCTTTGATACATAATGACACTGGCACAAAAATAGACATAGGACAAGCAAAAGACCCAAACATGAGCACACACAATTATATACATCTCATATTTAATAAAGATGCTAAAAAAATACACACTGGAGAAAAGACAGTATCTTCAACAATCAGTACTGGAAAAACTAGATGTCAACATTTAAAAAATTGAAACTAGACCTGTATCTATCACTATGCACAAAAGTCAACTCTAAACAAATCAAGGATTTTAATGTGAAACCTGAATACTAAAGAAACTGTAGGTGTAAGGAAGAGCTTCCTGAGTAGGACACCATTTGCCCAAGAATTAAGGCCTACAATTAAAAAAAAAATGAGACCACATTCTGTAGAAACAAACAAAATAAAAGAGGAAAGAAAGCCCAGAATGTGGGAAAGAATCATTGCTAGCTATTCATCTGACCTCTGAATTAATATCCAAAATATACAGAGAACTTCAAAATCCAGGAGTGAAAAAAAAAACAAAATGACATTGTTTTTTTTAAAAAATCCAAACATAGACTTTTCAAAGGAATACATAAAATTATCTAAGATATATCTTTTAAGTGCTCAAGATCCTTAACATTAGGAAAATGCAAATTAAAAATATTTCAAGACTTCATCTTACTCCAGTCAGAATAGCTAACATCAAGAAAACAACCGGCAACAAATGCTGGCAAGGATGTGGGGAAAGGAGAACACTTATTTGTTTTGTGAGATTGTGGAGAAAGTAAAGAGTAACCACAGGGTACCATGGGATCGGGGATGGAAGGAGCACTAGCGAAAGGCATGCAATGGCATAGGTCCTTTGAAAGGGGAAATAGAAAGAATGGGGGGGGCTTTATTTTCAGAGGTGCAAGGGAGTAGTACAGAGGGAGAAAGAAGAAATAAAGAAGACTAAGAACTATTTAACAACATAGAAAAACATTTGTCTACTTAAAATATATTTATAATATATATATATATGCATGAATATATAAATGAAATGAAGTATTGCCACTTGTGATAATGCCTTCCCACCAAGAGCCAGTGAAAGACATCTGAAATCGTACTTCAAGTTGTTGGTCAGGGCAGCCCAAGAGACTCTGAAAACAATATAGTAGGCTATTGCTATTGCCATTGATTGCCTTCCAGTACTAGAAGATAAGGCAGTGTTGCTGAAGTCCTTACATACTTTAGACACAGGACTTAGAAGAATTAACCTGAAACTAACCTGGAACCTTCCTCCCTGGGGATTAGATCTCATAGTATCCAAGATGCTATGCAAGCTGCCAAGGGAGAAAAGCCATCAGTAGTCCTAGCCAGCAATAAACCCTACAAACCATAACATAGAAGAGAACCTACCCTTGTCACTTTCTTAAAACAGTGTAATTGCTAACTGCATTCTAAGAACCTATTCTTATATCAATTGGTAGAGTTTACCCTTCATCAAAGAAACTTTCTTTAGCAGTTGATAGATATCATCATGAAACTGCACAACTGGTCAGAACCTGAGAACAACCCACGGAGAGGTGGCCAACCCCAGTTTGACACACCTACAACACAGCCTTACACCTCGGGAAGCATCACAGAATAGAGGGTGAAAAGTTTCTAAAACCCAAAAGACCAGAACATCTTCAGTGAGATAGTGTCTCCTATATATGGAGAAGATAGCCACCTAAACAAAACCTGCACAATGACATCACCAGTAGACATTCCAATGTGTATGGAGGAGGGATTAGTGCTCTGATAGGTAGGTCATCAGATTCCAAGATGACAGCCCTGAACACACACACACACACACACACACACACACACACACACACACGGTAAACACTAAGTGAACTCAGCAGGTGTGGGTGTGTGTATGAGAGAGCAGGAGAGAAGAATAATTAATGGAAAATAGACATGAATTTGAGAAGTGGGGGCCATGTGAGGAGTTGCCGGATAGAGAATAAAATAAAAATGATGTAAATAGGGTACTTATGTATGAAATTCTCAAACTAAAGATAACAAGAAGAACCATTATGACTTTCAAAAAAATTAACTTACATTTTCCTAGCAAGAAATATGCCCGAAGAACTGATTTTTCTGAAGCCATTACCCTGTATAGGTACTGTCCAAAAATTAAAAATGAGAACTTACATTTCCATATCAGTGTGGTAGGTACCAGAGATAATAAAAATGCATGTGCTCGCCTCTTCTTCCTTTACTCTAATCCTAATTACATCCAAGCATTAAATGGCTAAATGCCTTAGGGAAATGCAGCCTTCCACAGACCCAAGACACAAGCTTTGATTAGTATTAGTGACTGTGCATTGAATTCCCAGTTTTACTGACTGTTCAAGAAGGGCCAGAAGATACATTGTAGCTTATGTCCATAATAAGGCATTTATGGAAAACTTCTGAGAATTTTCTTTACTCATTGAAAAGGACAGAAATCTAAGCCATTTTTTGCAAATTGAATATATTATTAACATAGTAGTCATTTTTTTTAACATATGCTTACAGACTCACACACTTGGAATGCCCTGGGGGAGAAAATGACTAACTATGCCTAAGGGGAAAATGAAAAAATAAATAATTCCTGCAGGTTTTCATTATTGTAGGCGATTATGCCAACACCACTTACAAAGCTATTGCCAAATCTGTCCAAGGAAGCAAAGTTTGAAAAAAAAAAAATCTTGGGGAGAACTCAACAGTGGTGTAGCAGAGTTCTCATTACAAGAAAGTTGACATAATACGGACTTTTGCTATGATTCTTGTGTGTGCAGAATATAGAGACAGGCTTATTGATGAGCAGAATGTAAGAGAAGGTGGGGAAGGTGTGAAGCAGGCCAGAAACTGCTCTGGTGCTTCATAGTTCTGCTGAGAGATGGGCTTGGGGTATGGTCAGCACATCTGGAACATGAAGTGACAAACATGGAGACAAAGTCCACACACTCAGAAAGGCAGAGAAGAGGGTGAGAGTTGATTATTGTTGCTGACTCTTCGGACCATGGAAAGTCTCGTCCCTGAATTCTTCTTAGTGAGATAATACACCTCTGAGTTTTTCTCTCTCCTGCTTGCAGTCTGAAGCTACTAGGGATGATTTTTCAGGGTGCACCTGTTCTCACATAGCATTTCTCTGGGTTACTAGTCCCTTGTTTCACCTCTCAGCCACAACTGCTTCTCACAGCTTTTTCTAAGAAGATGCCAAAATGCGAGTTGAATGAATACAATTAGGTACAAACCCATCAAGTTATAAGTGCAGGTTTGGGCAGCCAAGTGGGGGAGGGAAAAGGGAAAGAGCACTGACACTAGCAAACCATGCTTCCATACATTATTCTCTCCATATACCTACCACACACGGCTAATGGAGGATTATAATTGAGCAGCCCAGAGTATTTACCCAAAGGCTACCACATCACTCTAACTGTGGCTTATCCCACTGGGTTCGGAAGGAGAAGAGGGCCAAGCCTGACCCAATTATCATTGTTTTCTGACCTCTGCAATAGTCCACACGGGAAAGGAAGTGGTCAAATGAAAAGCATGCACAGGGCCTGCCCGACGGGATCCCAGTTCTAAGAGGAGAAGTGTACACAAGTCCACATCCATAACTCCCAAGCTATCTTCAATTGAAATTGCAAATGAAAAAAAAAAGTTTTCTCCAACAGAGTCTCACTGGGTATACAAATAGCTCTTAAGTGCAAGTCTTAGGCCCATAGTAAATGGCCAACACAAAACAAACTCAGTGACATTTTTGATGCTCCTTTGTTTCATGATGCTTTGCCAGCATCCCCCCCCCTTTATAGGTCCTTTGCATTTACATAGTAGTTTCCAGTCCCATGTTTTTATGCGATATCTCTCAGTGTGATAGTTTGTGTTTCTACATTGCTATGTGCTTCCTGAGCTTTCTCTTTGGCTCTTTCTCTTCTGTATTTTTTTTGTTTTGTTATTTTGTTTTTTCCTATTCAGGTTTGTTTCTTTTTATTTTATTATTATTTTTTAGATGCCTGTTTGCTTCATAATGAGAAAAAAAGAAAGGGTATGGATTTGGATGGGTGGGGAAGTGGGGAGGATCTTGGAGGAGTTGGAAAAGGGGAAACAATAATCAGAACATACTGTACGAAAAAATATGTTTTCAAATAAAAAGAAGAAAGTGTGTCTTAAAAAGAGTCAGCACTTCAGGTGGCTGACCACACTGGATAGAACAGGTGAGCAGAAGCTAAAGTCACAGGTAGGGGCTGCGGGACAGGTTCTCTATGCCATGATAGAAACTACCGGTCAGGTGATGGTGGTGTATGCATTTAATCCCAGCACTCAGGAAAACAGAGTGTTCAGTGAGTTCAAGGCCAACCTGGTCTACAGAGTGAGTTCCAGGACAGCCAGAGATACACATAGAAACCCTGTCTCAAAACAAACAAAAATATCCAAAAATCAAAAAAAAAGGAAGAAAGAAAGGAAAAGAAACTACAGATTTCATTCTGAAAGGGAAGTGGTGTTTATTAAAGGTCAGATATTAGGTCTTTACTTTGTACTTTATGAAATCTAACAGTGACGGTACTTATCCCCAATCCCAGCACTACAGACACCAAGACAGGAGAATTGTGAATTTGAGGCCAGTCTTGGCTATAGAATGAGCATAGCTTCTAGATTCCTCAAGAGACTCATTCTGAGGATACTTATTTAATAAGCATCCCCTCTCCAGGCCATGGTGAATGGAATAACTGTTCCTTTAAAGGTCATGGAATACAATAGTGGATTTAAATGAACTTCTTTAATTCAGAATACTCAAATCCTACAGAGGCTCAGCCGGGCTACATGTGAAAAAATGCTACACATTCTGTGATGGTGTATATACTGGATCATTAAGTGATTGTTTTCTAAATATGTCCTCTGCCTTTGCTATCATAATATAAAATAAAGAAAATAAACTATTGAAGCTCATGATCCCATAATGTGCAGTATAAACTACTGTCCCCAGGGTATGATAGTCTGTTAGCATATTTTCCCATAAGGCGGCATTAACACATGGCTAATGTATTAATTAGTGGTGGTTTTCATAACTCCTCTCCACTGCCATTGTCCCTCTCCTCTTTATTTCACATTTTTTGTCATAAGGAAACAATATCAGTTATGAATTGGTACAGTGTAAATTATTCCAAAAAGCCAACATTGGGTTGCCTTATAGTCAAGATGCCACCTGACAGAGCAGATTTTTCTTTACCATGTGAGATTAGCTGGGGAATTAAAAAAAGAAAGACGTGGAAGGAAGCAGGATTTAGAAAGAGGACAAAATAGACTTTTCTGTATCATATAAGATCCAGCAGAGTCACAATTGGGTTGGGAAATTGTGGGAAATATCAGTGTTGGAGCCATCTGCTGACTTTCTTTTCTCCTGCATTGCACTCAGTGTTTACTGTACTCCAAACCATGCCACGTATTTGATGGCCACCGTCATGGCCGAGGGTTTGTCATTGTTTTGGTCAGCATCCTGACATCAGCCTTACTGAATTTGCTGTCCTTAGAAATCAATTTTGAGGGGTAAATGTTCCTGTGCCCATCTCTCTCACCCCCTGGGTGCTTGCTCAGAAAAAGAGTAGATTAAGGTCAGACTTGGTGACCATAAAGCTGGGATCTGAGTTCAACCACTCATCAATATTAAAAAGAAAGATAACGCTATGTGGGAAAATGAAATTCTTTACAGTTCCTTCAAAGACTGGGAGAAAAAAAAATCAAAATTCTAGGGCTATCTTGCCCATATCGGTTTTAGTATTCATAGAAAGATAAAAGAAAACCAGGCAATGTGCACATGCGGATTTACCCGAGTGCCCTAGTTACCTGCACTGAGAAATTATCTTTCATCTGGGAGATGAGCCTTTGCTTTGGTGCTAGAACTCTTAGGGTTACCATTCTCACTCCCAGTATGGAGTTTGCTGTTGGAATCCTAATTCCCAGAGTATTTACATGGCTATCAGCATGGATCCAGTGTCTGGGTTCTCACTAAAGAAGAGCCCAGCAGGAAGAGTAGGAGAACATGGCAGGAACTTCAAGTTGGTGTCAATACATGATTTATTTGACTACTTCACTTACCTCTGTTTGGAAATGCAAATGATTTTCAAATTTATTTTTAGTACTTGAGCATCCAACTGTCCTAATTAACATACCTCTGTGCCATTAAAGATGCAGAATAGGGCTTAGCATCTCTCTGAATTCTATAACCAAAAATAAACAGGCTGATATGACAACACACAGGACAATGTTGCTGGTCACAGGCAGACATATGGCATTACAGGATGGTGAAATTCAGAGTAGACAAGCCTGGTCAAGGATCTTAGCTTTTTCGGTCACTCTTGTATAACTTATGCACCACACAGTTCTTCTCTATGCCTCACTTGCCTGCCTGTACCATGCAAAGAACTTTTGGGATGCAGTGAGGAATGGACAATAATAATAGGAAGATTCCATCGCTCCCTTCTATATGAGGGCTTAATAAGCAATATTGACCCACATTATTGTTAACTTTGAGAACTTTTATTGTCTAGGAACTGAATATACTCAAATTATAACCAGCAAAAAAAGTATAAGCATATTATATTTCCCAATTTAACCTTTAAATTCTTGGGGAAATAAGATAATTGTGTGTACCGTCCATACTACTATGTGTACTATGGTACTACGCCTGTAGTGTGGAGCCTGCACTACAGGACCATTCGTGAGCAGGGCAAAGGCCTGGAGATTTAAACACACAATGATACACAGTCAGAAACACAGGTCATCCTTGAAACAGGAATGCCCCCATTATTGTACACCAGAGCCACTTATATATGGATCCTTAACTGATAGCCATGCTCCAGGCAAACCCACCAGAAACCACTCCCCTGCCATCAGGAACTCCTGAGGGTCTCATGCTCAAGGTAGCTACAAACACAGGAAAACCAAGTTGTTTTGCTCAGAGCATCTGTAAGCATAATAAGTTGTTTGTTTACAGGAAATTCAGGGTCTGGGTCCACTGCCACCAACAATTGTGTGTGTGTGTGCACGTGCATGTGTGCATGTTACATGCATGAGCTGCATGTGTGTGCACATAGAGGGCAGAGGTTTACAACAGTTGTTATCCTCGGTCATTCTCCACCTAATTTTCAAAGCAGGATCTTGCACTAAATCTGTGATAGGCCGGCTGGCCAGAAAGTCCCAAGGATATTTCCTGTTCCTTGCCATTCAGTGCTGGGACTACAGTCATAAACCACACCCCATGGCTTCTTTTACAGGTTCTGGAGATTTGAACCCACATCCTTATACTCATATAGCAAGCACGTAGCTGTGCTATTTTCTTTTCCTCTTTTTGTCATTAGATGCTCTGACAAAAGTAACATACAAGAGAGATTTATTCTACCTCACAGCCCCAGAGTTTATCATAGTTGAGAAGTCAATGTGGCAGGATCTTGAGGCAGATCACATCACAGTCGCAAATAAGGAGAGAGGGAAAGAATGCATGCGTACTGCTCAGTTCCCTGTCTCCACTCACACAGTGCAGGGTTCCAGCCAGGGAATGGCTCTACCCACAGTAATCAGGTCGTCTCCCTTCTAGTAAAGCTATCAAGATAATCCTCATCGACATGTCTAACGACCCCACAGTGATCAGGTCTTCTCACTTCTATTTAGTATTTTAGTATTTAGTATTTACTATAGTAAATACTAAAGCTATCAAGATAATCCCCACAGGCATGTCTAAAGACCCACCTCAAGGGTGATTCTAGATTTGGTCAAGATGACAAGTGAATCATCATACCAATGAGTCATCTCCTTGATAACAAGGTCAGATTTTTATATATATAAAATAAAGTATGGTATACCATTTAATAGATGAGCCTAGAAACATCTATTTAAACACCTACCTGTATGTTCAATATACTTCAAAGGTAATGTTAATATTACAAGAACAAATGGCCAGATATATAGGAGCTTCACTGAAAGCACAAATTTAGAATTTTAAGTTGTGTTATCAAGAGTGGTTTTTTTAATGTAAAAATAAGAAAATGGTAGCTCTTTGAAACCTCTTAAACTTCTTTCAGTAAGGCAATGAGATGCTTCACTTTTTTCTCCTAGTAGAGTGAGAAAAAAAGACATCCAAAGCAATTCAGAAATAGTACAGGGTTGAGAGAAGCAGGAAATGGGCTACACTATGAGAAGCAGTGTGGAATCACTGAGGGGTAAGCTCCCAAGAAGCTCAAGGACTTTCAGGGCATCCGTTTAGGTGGTGACGAAGGCAGACTGCACACCCTCGGTGTGGCGTGGCTTCACTACCCTGAGAATGTCACAGCAAGGGACCATTGAGGGAGAAGCAGTACAGACTGGGGAAAGAGGATTCCCTCTGTGAGTCTCCACACATGCCTAGATGACAAGCAAACACTCTCTCCCTTTCTCTCTTCTTCTTGCCTTTGCCCCTCTCTGTGACTCCCACCGCTGTCACTTGTCCCCTTTTGGCATATAGGCAAAGTGAGGGTGAAAATCCAATTTACTATAGTAAATAGAAAAGAAAATCTTCATTTGTCCAGATGGCTGTTGTTCAAGAGAAAGATTAGGACATGTCTATTGCCCCTGCCAACATGTAAGCCTAATAATAGAGAAGGATGTTAACATGAACACTCTCCGCGGCTAGGGTTCTGTCTCCATGACTCTTCAAGTCCACCTGACTCAGATCCACAACACCCATGGAAAAGGAGGGTGTGGTGGCACGTATCTACAACCATGGGGTTGGAAGGGAGTGGAACAGATCCAAGAGGCTTGCTGGCCACTCAGTCAAGCTGATCAGTGACCTCCGGGTTCAGTGAGTGACCTATCTCACAAAATAAGGTGGAGAGTAACAGAAGAAGAAAGCTGCCTAATGTCAACATCTGACCTACACGCCTGCACACACACACACACACACACACACAATTTTTTAAAAGAAGAATATAAACACTTTGAAAGTCAGTGGATTTATACCTCATAGTTTTAACGGAAAAGCTGCTGGTAATTCAGAGAAAGTGAATCCTTGACAGGCAGATTTGCTCAAAGAAGTGTTCAACAATTCATTTAGGTTAAAAAGTTAATGATAAGACTTCTAACGAGCAATCATTACCATAACCAGAGAAACTATGCATTCTGCTTCATAACCTCTGGCCCAGAATAATTACAAATACCACTCCCCATTTCATAGTTAGTGTTGTGACAGAAATAACAAGGTCCTTAGCAACCTAACTGGAAACTATTGAATAACGCCCCTAACTTTAAAAAATGAGGACGATTTAGGTTTCGTGGTTGTGATGGTTACTACTGACTGTCAATTTGACAGAATTTAGAATCCCCAAAAATAGAAGGGAGTTTCTAGATGAGATCAGTTGAGATAGGAAGACACACCCTTATTGTGACCGTCACTCTGCCGTGGACTGAGGTCCAAAATGAATAAAAAGAAGTTGGCAAGAGGAACATCCACAGTCACCGTTTCCTGTTTCCTCACAGAGGCAATGTGATCTGCTGTCTCCTACGCCTGATGCTACGACCTCCTCCCACATCTGGCTGCACCACCAGTCTGTGATCCACGTAAACAGGCTCCACACGACCTTTGTCAGGTCCTTGATCGCAGTGATGAGGATGGTAACTACTATAGATGATTACTGCATTGTATAAAGAATAGTTGCCCCGACTATCATACCTGTCACAACTAGACTATGGGCACAAGCCTTTGTCACCAGACGATGAGCTGAGGATAACTTCAAGAGTCAAAAAGGGACCTTTCAAGGCAGACTGAGGAAGAGTATACAACCACACTGTGAAGATATAAAGACTCCAAATTAGATCTTGTGTTAGAGTTTGAGGGTGCCCTAAAACATGATTAATAAGTTTCTAAAATGGAGCTCTTAGTCCGCTGTCTGTTAATGGACTAATTAATGTCTCCACTCTTGCCAAAAGTGAAGTTGGAAGGCAGTTTCCATGCCCATGGTGGGCAAACACTTGAATCAACAGTCATGATTGGTTTAGACCTAGAAGCTCCCTCCCCCTGAGGGCCATTCAGAGTGTGGCTACTCTGGGAGAATGGAGACAATAAAATGTTTGGAGGCAGTCAAGCACCCTGCTCTGGGAATACAGACTGGTTACACATTATCCCTATGAGGACATATGTCATGCCTGCATGGGGCAATAAGCTAATGTTTTCTGTTTCTGAACATGCTGGTGACATCATTGGTCACAAGAAAAAAAATACATAATTACAGAGCAAGATTGGATTTCCTGTGTAGAACAGAGTGGAAGTCAGTGATGACCAGGTTCACAGAGCTGTGCAGTATTATCTATCCTCAGACCGACTTTACTTGGTGTAACTTGGTAGTTAGGGAACAAGTCCCTCCTTATTCACCTCCTCAATTCAAGTTCAGGTTGCTGTGGTCTTCCAGGCCCTCTTTGCCTACTGGTGACAGTCAGAGAAATGAAGCCATCTGTTACAGAGGCCTGCAAGTGTTCCTTAAGGGGGAAGAGAATGTAAGGGGATGCAGCTACACTTGTTCTTCCTTGCGCTTTAGCAGGAAAATACCAGCTTCTTAAAACTAAAAATGAATGAATGAATGAATAAATAAATAAATAAACAAATGAGCATCTGTGCAAACAGGAAATTGAAGAGAATATTCTATACAACCCTATTGAAGGCAAAAAAATCTTTTAACATAATTAATAAAGAAAAGTACAGCTAGATGAGCCAAGGCAATATTTGATGAGAGCCGTGTGGAAGATGTGCTCTGAATGAGGCAGAGGTATTTTCTTCATTCATTCAAAAAGACACTTGCTGGCTGCCAGCTACCCAAAAATATCTCTGGAAGGGAAAGATGCATCTATCACCAGAGTCACCGCCAGAAACACCTACTCTCAGTGACCTTGTATTCTAGAGTTGTGAGTCCACATTCTAATGTTTGCTGCTAGACCAGATCCACGGGGGTGTAATTTATTATAGACTTTATTCACAGAATGTACCAGAAGACCTCAAATCCATACAAAGAAAGCAATCATTAGCAACCAGGGCCAAATGCCACAGAGAAGGGATAAAGTAGGAGAAAGGAAATCAAAGTCTTAAGATTTAAAAGACAAAAATTCTTCTGGATAGAAAATGAATCAGGAATCTCACAAACAAGACATCTCCTGCATGGCACAGACCAAAGGCCTCTAGGCCTTCAGAGGAGGGGGGCATAGTTCAAGACATTCTCTGCAAAGGCTGTCTCAAGCCTCCCAACCCACAGCATAGAGCCCTCTAGATAAACCTATAGGATTCACCAGTCCAGACACTGTCTTCCAACTCCTGCACTGGAATTTTGCCTTGTTTTGTGTTTGAGGGTGAGGTGTTTTTGTTTCCTTATATTATACTATATTTGTTGGGGGTTGTTATATTATACTGCCTCCCAGATACCTAATTTGAAGAGCATATTCCATGAGCTACTAAATACTATATTGCCATTTCAGAAACAACAAGAACATGAACTAAGTGTTTTCCTAGGCATGGTTCTTCATATACTCTCCATATATACTGTACTGAAGAGCATTTCACTCAATAGTTGAATATGTAATAGAAAAAGAAAAAAAAAGGCTAGCCTTTACTTGGCCTGGGGCAGGATCAGGAGTTTCCCGCCATCCAATCGTGATGGCTTCAGAGGTTTTCACTAAGTCCCTAGAAATGTACCTGCTGTGGATAGGACCTCCCCACTTCCTTACTTGTATGCCTATGTTTTCAAGACTTGACACTGTCTAAACAAAATCTGACTGGTGGTGGGACATATTCAAAATTACAGGCCATTCCAATATTAACAGACATAGAATAATTGGCTGACAGGATACAAGAAATGGCAATAACCATGGACAGTAGACAACAGCCTCTACTGACCACGGCATGAATTAACAGACAGGAGCCATGGTGAGGAAAAAACAAAAACCAAATATGGACAAAAAGAACACTGCTAAGGAGACAGTGAACACACGCAAAACGTTCGCATAAAGAGTCAGCAATTGTACCATGCCCATGCTCATGTGTTCTTTGCTCATCCGGGAGCGTTCATGAAGAGCCTGAACAGTGTGTGCCAGCAGGTGGCTAAGTATCGAGAACACAGGAAACCACTAGAGTCATATAGACATCCTCACGGTCTATAGGAGACAAGCCTAGCTGTAAGGACGGACAGAAAATCCTACGCGAAGTGTTCACATCAAGTACTTAGCGAAGTGCCTGGCACATACCAAGTAGACTACAAGTGTCAGCTGCTGTCAACAGCTGGGTCTTTGCTCCACTTCACCGGGTCCTGTCAAGAGAGATGGATTTTTTCAGGAAATCGAGACTTCCGTAAGCAGCCCGTGGTCTGGAGGAAGCTACCAAGGAGCAAGCTTTTCCACTAGTGAGTAATGCATGCAAAGTGAGGCTGAAAACTAAATGTGAGGTAATAGAAGACACATTTTAGGAAATATCTGTGGAAGAAGGCCAGTGAGGTGGCTCAGCATGTAAGGGTACTTGACATCAAGGCCATTGATGTGAGTCTCATCTCTGAGACTAACAAGAATACAATAGACTCTGGATGAAAAGAGGTACCTGATCCACTTTCGTTAACTCTGTACTTTACAGTGCATGACATTAATGCTCTTTTGTAGGACTTTTTCAGTAACACCTGTGTGTGTGTGTGCTCACAGGCATGTATGCATGTTTGTCTCTGTGTGTGTGTGCAAGTGTGCACACACATGTACTGATGATCTGTTAAAGAAAGGAGATTCGAAGGAAATTAGTGGGAAGAGGAAGGATTGATCACGGGGGTCCTTAAACAAAACAAAGTAAAAATGTATTTAACTGCAGAAGAGAAACGAAAGGGAGAGAGAGAGAGAGAGAGTAGTCATTTCTCCAGGAGAAGATCCAGAAAGGTAACACAAAGCTGGTTGCATGTGAACGGCATGTAAAGAATAAATAATTCGCCAGAGGCCTGGGTATAGAAGCAAAATATCAGGGGTGTGGCATGTGTGTAGACTGTAACATGCCATTTCCAAAAGAAAAGTGGTTCTACTAGTGTGGGGGACTGCAGAAAGAACGGGGAGAACTCAAAGGCATATCAAGTTCAAATGACTTCACGATATCCTCGCAGGCTTTAAAAAGTCAAATAATTCAGGAACTGGCAACCATTTCTATGTCTAGGAATTATTTTTCCCAAATCTAGTAAGAACTGGTTATTATTTCTAAAGCAACATGATCTGTCATTAGTCTCCAGTTGGGGCACGTTCATGGGGTCTAGATTCCAACAAGTTATCTGGAAATTCCAACCTGTTCCCTTTCACTCTGAAACCCATGCTTTTGCAGGTCACAGCCAGCAGTCCCGCACTTCGTTTCCCTGGACGCATTCCCAGAGATAAATGACTCTTGGTTCCGAGAAAGGTCTCTTCACCCATACTTTCAAGCAGAAAAAATGAGGAAGTTTCTAAAACCTCAAAGGCGTTAAAAAAAAATCCCTGTTACTAACCACGCATGTCAGTGCTTAGTCACTTTTTGTCTATTCCAAGTAAAGAAGAACAAATTCGTTTCTGCCTTGTTTTGTAACGTCACCCTCATTTTCATTTCCAACGAAAAGCTGAATGATTTGAGGGCACTTTTCAGTGCGTTCCTCTCTCCTCCACTTTCATGAATTCATGAATTAACTTGTGCTATCTTGCCCCACTGTTAGAGACTATGATTCTCTAAGGAGCTTTTCCTGTGATTCCAGATCGCATATCTCTGCTTCCTCTCTTAACTGCGTAATTCCATGTGAACTATACGCTGCAACACTGACAAAACGCCTTAGTCTTATCTGCTTCACTTGCTGAAATTTCACAAGGACAGCAGCAAGGCCTTAGAATTTTCAGACCTGACATTCCTTTCGCTTAACCTTTTCTCTCTCAGATTCTGGAATACCGTAACCTCCTTTAGGAAAAGGGCAGAAAGGATATCAATGAACAACCTCAGAAAGTATCTAAGAATATTCCAGAGCCATATTTTAATAAAGTTTTACTGCACACAAAATAGGAGGATTCATCTGAAAACCTATTTTCCAAACTCCAATAATATACATTGAGTCCAATAAGATCACTGAAGTTATTTCTATTCCAATGAAGAAGAACCAGAAAGGGCTGGTTTATCATTATTTTCATATCATTGCCTTTGAAGTTTTTGCTCATGAGGTAGATTCCACAATCAGGAATATTTGTAGAACTATTGGTAGGAGAGAGATTTCGTTTCAAATTTAGAAAACAACTTTCTCCAGGCAGTAGTGGTCACACACACTCAGCACTCGGGAAGGAGAGGCAAGTGGATCTCAGTGAGTTTGAGGCAAGCCCAGTCTAAAGAGTGAGTTCCAGGACAGCCAGGACTGTTATACAGAGAACCACTGTCTCAGAAAAAAAAATTAATAAGTGAATTCAGCAAGAGAGCAGAATTCAAATACATAGAAAAATGTCAAGGAATGTTGAGATAGATTAACCATCAGTTATTACCAAAAAAAAATTCCTAGTCATAAAAACAAAATCAACCATGAAGTATATATGAACAAAGATTTCATAATAGAGGTATATCTTTTTAAGCAAAACCATAAAATAATATTTAAGACAAAGAAATAATTAAAAAAGAATAACATGGCCAGCACTTTGTGGTTACTATTACAAAATAGTCAATGACTTTGAAATCCACACAATGAAGAGAAAGCCAATTGTATGCAAAAAACACCTTGAGAGAGTATTTTTCTCATCAGATAGTGTAAGTGCAAGTGAAAAATATCACAATTGAATGCCATAGTATAGAGCTTGAGACAAAAAAAATAACTAATACCATAAGAGTAAGTCATGTATCAAAACTATTGCATTACAAACGGATGAAAAAGAAAGTCTCAGTAAATCACCCTGATAGATGCTGTTCGTGTGGAAAAAAATAAATTTAACTTTTATTTTATAATATCCAAAATAAAATTGAATTTAAAATTAAATACCAAAAACTAAAATGAGGGCCAGAGATGTGGCTCCGTGGTTAAGAGTGTTTATTGCTCTTCATTGTTCTTACAGAGCACCTGACTTCACTTCCCAGCACCCACATCAGGTGGCTCACAACCACCTCTAATTCCAGTTCCAGGAAGTTAGATGCCCTTTTCTGGTTTCCATCATACATGCAGTGGCACATATAAATTCACATACACATGTAGGTGGAGACTGCATGTTCATTTCCCTGCTGCCCCAGATCCAAATAATAACACAGATACTATATATACAACACTGTTTGGCCAATAGCTTAGGCATATTTGTAGCTAACTCTTATACCTTAAATTAACCCTTTCTATTATTCTGTGTATCGTCACAAGGCTGTGTGGCCTACGGGTAAGGTCCTGGCTGGCAGCTGATGGTTTTCACCTTCGGCACCTACATGGAATTTCTCTGACTCCGCTTACTCTCTCTATATATCTCTCTTCAGATTTCCTGCCTGGCTCTACTAAGCCAGTTGCCCAAACAGCTTTATTCATCAACCAATAAATGTAACACATCACACACACACACACACACACACAAACACACACACAAATAAAGTAAAACAAACCAATTTTAAAATAAATATAAAATAACCATGTCAAAATAGAAAATGTTAGGAACTTTGACATGAGCAATATATTTTAAGCAAAAATAAAACTGGGATTGGAAAGATCACTCATTGGACAAGCCATTTGTTGTGCAAACATGAACCTTGAGTTCAAATTCCTAGAATCCAAGTAAATGGCAGGTAGGCATGGCCTACTCCGGGTATCCTTGGAACAAACTGACAAACCAGATTAGTCAGCTGGCAAGATCTGTGTCCAATTGAGAGAGCCTTCCCTAGGAATAATGTGGTCTATCAAACAATATATCTGACCTCAAACTCAGTCTTCCAAATGCATGAACACATATTTGCACATGCTCACACACAAGTGAAAAATATGTATACACACATTCAATCACAACAAAAACACATAGAAAATTAAGAAAATAATAAAATTAAGCAAGGATATTCAAATGTTTGAAGAGTTTGCAAATTTTCTGTTTTGTTCTGTGTTGGTATTTATTTATCTATTTATTTGAAAATTAGTATTATATATGCTTATATAATTTATGTGATCTATATAGACATTGTAGATGTCAAGCTAATTTACATATCTATCTCTCTAACTTGGTGTATGTTTAGTTGAAATATAAAAATACATTTTTTAACAATGTTTATGATGTAAAAACTTTTAGAATTAGCTAGCTATATTGAGTCTAAATGATCCAGTTTGGTCAGCAATTTAGAAAGCCTTCTAGTTAGAAGCCAGCTGGACATCTGCCTTCTTCTTTCCAGCAGGCCAGAGCAGAGTGTTGACTTTGGCCACATGACTCTGACAAGGCATCTTCACAGACTGTTTGAGTTGGTGTGTGTTGACCTTAACATTTCTCATGAAGAGAGATTGTCATTGTCTTCTATCCTGTTCACTGTATGCTCAGTGGTCAGTGTGACTCTGTTGATGGCACAGTATTCATGCTTGTTTCCTTGGGGTGGAATGCTCCATCAGCGTCCTGGGCTACCCAGAGGCAAGTGAGCTTCAGTGCTTCTCACCCTGTTTATCTGGATATTTCTCTATCCTATTTTCTTTGCCTTCAGTGTCTTGGCTTTGAATATACTCTGGGGATAGAGGAATTTTCCTTATTTTTAATATCATCTTGGTAAAATGGGTCCTCTTGTAGTACTTTTGAAATAAACAATAATATACAATACTTTGTTACTAACTGTGGTCACCACGGCACACAGTAGCTCACTAAAAGAGATTTTACTCATATAGCTGGAACTTTATTAAGCTTATTCCTTGATACTTTCCAACATGTATATAAATACACATTCTCCTCAGTCTTCCAAACCTGCTATGTCCTTCAGACTCCTGTCAATCCCCTAAACACTCTTGCCCAGATTTGTGTCATTTTGTTTATTTGTGACCCACTGAGTCTACCTTGGGTTCTCTGTATGGCCAATAAAATGGAATTATTTTTTCTGGAGTCTGCTAGGGTCTCCTGAAGTCCTTCTCTGTCCATGCCTGATCATTACTGTGAAGACCTGGTGCTGATGCCTGATTTCAATTGTTCATTTCTCAGCCCTTCTCCCTCTCTCTTCCTATTCCCCCTTCGATAATGTTTCCTGGGCCTTAGAGCAGAGGATACAAATGTCTTCTAAAGGGGACTTTCTGGTCTAATCGTTTTTTTTTCTGCTTCAGTCTCTGGTTACTTTTTGAGTTTAAACAACAACTTCCCAACAAGACTTGAGGCTTGTTAAATAGGAAGGAATTCAGAACTTTTAGTTAATACTATGAATCTGGACAAAATTCTAGGCCTAAAGAGGGAACACATTACTGTTGGTTAGCTAAATGGGCATGGTATCAACTTGCCTTCTGTTGATGTTTATAACAATATGTCAGGAAAACTTCTCTTTACAGCGCTTGATGGTTAATGAGCTAAAACTGCTCAGAGAACTAAGAATAAATGACTATTGAGCACTCAAGCCCTAAACGGGGCATCTATACCACTCCTTCCAGGGCTCAGGGAATACTGTAAAAGAGGCATAGAGAATGTAAAGGAGAGAGGAAGGGGTGAAGTGCCACAAAATGCTGTCTTCTGGGCAGGAAATAACCATTGCGCTCAGAGACCCAAGTAGCTGTGGTTGCTTGCAGAAGACCTGCACAACATGGAGTCTGCCAATAGTCCCCCAAGCATGCAGGTATGTTTGAGGTCTGTTTGTGCACAAAAACTATTGGAGGCTAATGGTTATTGGGAGAGGGTAAGTCCTTTTGTTTACTGGTGTACCCACTGCTAAGGAGTCTGTGTTCCAGTAAATAACCCTCAGGCTATACTTACATGAAGGGCCCTAGGAAACTCAGTGGGTTTCAAAAACAACAAAATGAACAAAGAAAAGACATGGAAGTTGGAAGGGAACTTTGGGAGAAGAAAGGGGGTTTCTAGAGGAGTGTGAGGGGGTAAGAAAGTATAATGGGGGTAGAAAGGACAAAAATGAATTTATGTATTTATGATACTATCAACGAATACTTTTAAACTGGCAAGGCAAAAGCTAAGCAGGTAAATGCCTGCTGTACCAGAGTGAAGCCCTGACTGCAGATCTCTAGAACCCATTTTTTAAAAGCCTGGGCACAAGGGCAGTTGTTCGTCGGCACAGACAGTTCCTGTGGGTTCCTGGGGGCCATTAGCCAGCCAGTCAAACAGAATCAGTGAACTTCAGGTTCATTGAAAAACATTGTCTCTAAATAAATCAACCAACATGGAAAGCCATTGAGAAAAGACACACAGAGTCAGCCTCTGGCTCCCGGGCACGCACACACACAAGCACACTTCCAGGTGAACGAACAATTAAGCCACATATAAACCACCCAGAGACTAATAATTTAAAAATCAAAAAAAAAAAAAGAGAAGAGAAAAAATTTCAAAGCAACTTGCATGGGACTAGAACATATATACTGATTGTAAAGAAACATTAAAAGAGAGAGAGATAACTTAAGATCCACTAAGATGCCCGATTTTCATAATCCTTCATTTATAGAGAAACAATTTAAGTATGCCAAATCAAAGAAGCTCTAGTCTTTGATGTGTTTTTAAAATATTCTTCCCTTTTTGTTTTGGCAACGATGATTTATGTACAATTTCTTTGCATTCTCTGGGAATTTCATTTTAACGGAACTATGAGAAGGCTACTGAGCACATGCCAGCTAACACTTGCTGAGAACAAAGTATGAATCCTGAGCACTCATATAAAAGTTTGCTTGTAATCCAAGCTCTAGAGAGGCAGACAGGTACCACACACAGGCTGGCTAGCAAGACTAGTTAAATTGAACAATGGTTACAGCAAGAGACCCTGCATCAAAACTACAGTGGTTAACAACCAAGACATTGACATCAATTTTGGGTATTCACATACATATGCACACACATGCACACACGCATGTACACTCAAGTGTACATGCATGTATATTCCACACACATGCAAACACATGCACGTGAAAACATACATGCATGCAAGAATTCACATGTACACCACACATGCAAAAGAAAAAAAAGACTACGTGGTAAAAACAAGCCCCAGCTCCATTTGGACATATAAACTTAAACTTTTTAAACGATGTATCAAGTACTTGGGAAATTTTTGCAATTATATTTCCTTCACTTCATTCATGAATTTTAAGTCTTAAAGAAAAATTTGGGAAAGATTAAAGATGAAAAATGCAAGGGGTGCTTTTTTTTATTAATGTAACTATTTAATTACTACATACAGTGTTTAAACTCCATCAATTAGGACCTGTTTAAACTTTTGCCATGTGTCTTTAAAGTTCTCTGTCAAAACAGGCATTCGCTGAGAGAATTTATGGCTTCATATGGTAACAGAGGATTCTCTAAGATAGCTTTAAATGAACAGAAAAGGGGAATACCCTCGCTATGGAATGATGCTTCTCATTCATGTCCAATGATAAAAAGCTCCCAGTCAACAAATAGGAGACCTCACAAGGACTCCATACAGCCCATTTATCACAGCCTCACTCACCAGCCTCAGACCCACTTCAAAACCTTCAACTCAAAGAAACCCAGCATGGGAAGGCTGCCAACCCTCTTTCTTGCCAAGTTGGCAAAGTCCTGAAGGCTTGAATGGGCTTCTCGATGTATAAGATAAAAGCAGGCATTCGGAGCCTGTGAAGCCTTCCTGGGCACGTACAGACCTTAGGTGAAATTCCACCATCTGCTTTTATTTGTGTGTGATGTTATGTATGCAGATGGCACAATTTGGGCCTCTAGTTGCGGGTCTAGTTTTGCAAGGAAACCAGGATAGAAAAAAAAATCTTAAACTTGAATTAGAAAAGGCGCTTCCCTTTCAAAGTTGCCCTTTTCCAGCTTTGATCTTTGTCTCCAACAACTACATAAACGTAAGACAGGAGAGGACAAACTTGATTTCAGACAGGATTCCCCTCTGAAGCAGAATGTGTGTGTACTTGTGAGGCACAGACCCGAGTGTCAGCAAGAAACATGCATTCGTAGCTGAGCTATGTTCTTGCTTCTCCCCAGCGAAGCTTTATCCTTAACTCTCCCTTAATTTCCAAATGAGTAAGCAATTAGGAGTCTCCTTTAATTATTTTACTCCCCCTCCCCCACCTTCAGCACTTTTTGCCTAACCATAATTTCTTCCATTATGTGTCCCAATGTGGTCTGATGCTTCCTACACGCTCAGATCCTCCTCACCTCCCACGTGTATGTGTGTGTTAATACCCCACACTGGTTTTGCTCATTCCTTGATGATGGGAACTCCCCTACTCCAAGAAAGTTGTGTTTCTTCATTTCAGATGGCAGCCATGTCAACTGAGAAGCAAAAGACAACTTACTTGTTAGAAATTTCTGATAAGTACTCTCAATGGTCTCATTATATGTAATTTTTCTGTAGATACATTTTATTTATAGAAAAAAAAAACACGAGTCCCTATTCAGTCTAGCTAACATTGTAGATGATGGCCATTCAGGTATGTTTGCACTGCCTGGACATTTTAACTTCATCTCTGCCTCTATGAATCCCCTCCTCTGGACTTCCCTGGAAATTCATGCCAACTCCAGGAGACTTTCTGTACCTGTACACTTTCTCACTAATGCTCAATCTCATTACAAATATAACTAGAATCTTCAATTTTCCCTCTCAGAACTATGATGTGTCTCAAATTATAAAGAGGTCAAAGAAACTAATTCTCTTCTGTACTGGATGGCCCGATGCTATGGAACAAGTTAGGAAGTGGCCCCAAAGGGCACTACACAGAATGGGATCTACTGCACATATTAATAGTGACAGCATTCTGCAGGAGGACTAAATCAAATGTACAACAGCATACACAACTGTTTTGCTGTAAGGAAAACTTAGAGACGTGTACAGCTTATTTTGGAGATATTTATACTTTAGAATTATTTTTTAAAATATGAAGAGTTGCAATAATTGAAGTTGTTCTTTTCACAATCCAAACTCAACAGTGTTTAAGCATTATGTGCATAACTTGAAGTTTAACAGTCAGTTTAATGATGAAGTTATGTATTGAACCAAAGAAATATTTTAAATTATCTATGATGAAGGTATCAAAAGCCATTTATACATTATAAAAATTCAAAAAGAGCATAAATATTTTGTTGGATGGGATTGGCTATTTTCCAAAAAGAATACATGCAAACTCATTTTATCAAACTTGTGTCAAACATTCAACCTCAGTCCTGTACACGCTTATCTCGGCCACTATCACAACAGACTTCCTTAACAACCAATGTGTCATTGGCTCAAAGAAAAAGTAGTTCCCTAACAACTGAACTCCAGACTTCTCCTGTTCTGTATTGCCAAAACCTCCCAAAGGATTGTGCACAATCATGTACGTAGCATGAATTATCTCCAGACAGACAAAAGACAGCCTCCTCCAACCACAGCTCTGGACCTGATCCCAACAGCTTTGCCTTTCCTCCCACTCCCTGCATCCACCTCTCCTGCGTTTTTATGGTATTTATCTTGTAATAGTTAGAGTATCAAAAGCAAACTCTCCACCTTCAGGGTTTCTTGATAAGATTTATATAAAAATAAATAATAACCAGAAAGGGGCTTGTTTTAGATTCCATTACATGACTTCCAGGGGAACCTATGAAATAGTAAAATCAGATAAACGTTCTTTGTTCCCTCTTGGGAAAAAAAAAGAAGCGGTGATGCAGACTGGAGAGTCAGAGGAGGGTAAGCAGGTACTCCATTCTGATGTCTCCTCCTCATCATGTGCCTATCATAAACACAATCCAATTATAAGTTCTCCTGAGACAGGACACAACTCGCTCCAAATCATTACACCATGCCATCATTGCCATCATAATCTTGTAACTGGTCCAAATCATTCCCATTTGACGGCACTAAAGTATTCAGAGAGGAGGATTTAAAAACTGGCAACAGCGCTATCTCATATTCCTTAAGGGGGTGAGATAAAGACATAAAAATCAGCATGTTTCCTTCTCAGTCTTTTGGCTTGTGAGGAAAAACACTTAAATGTTCGTGTCTCTTTATCAATCACAAAAGATTCATATCTACATTTAGCAAAGAATTCCACAGTGTCCTCTAAATACATGAATAACCTGAAACATTTTTCCTTTCTGTAAAGTCTTGTGTTGTCACTAAGGTTAGAGCTTGTACGGAGTGATCACACGTGTCGAGCAAAGGCAAACTGGGGGAGTTCAAGCCGCTACCAGAAATCCACACAATGGACATGCTGCTGAGAAAACACTGGAACACATACGATTTCCTAAGGGGATGGAGCTACATTCCAAAACGGCCTGGATTTCCACATCAGATATTGATTATTTCTTATGTTTCTAAAGAACTGGAACATTTTCTGAAAAATATAAGTCTGAGGTTGAAGTTATAATTTTCAGTTTTTCTGTCTGACTATTCATAATTGAATACTTTAGTTTACTGTACTGGCGTATACAGACTGAAATAGTCAGAGAACGTTAGCATCCCCAAATCAGAATTGAATGTGACAGACTCCTAAGATCCTCATATTAACATGGAACAGTGATAATAGGAGATAATTGTTCATTATTAATAATGTGCCAGGAATTATTTAACTTGTTTAACTGATTTAGTTTGTGCATAAACTTGAGGAATATGAAACACATCACAAAATATACACAGTCTAATCATCATTTGTCACATGACTATTCTTCAATGGGGAAATACTCTTGAACATATTGTATAATTTAACAGGTAGTAACTACATTTTATTCATCTTTGTAGATCCATATATGACAAAATATCAAATATAATCATTTAACATAAGATATTACAATTTGCCCCCTGTTCTAATGAATAGTTTTGTAAACAAATTGTAAATAGTGTTATAATGAGAGTGGTATTATTGTTTCAATTCTAAGTGTATGCCTAGACTGTGATAATAACAGAAGGGAGAACAAGGCAGGGAGATTTTCTTTACTCAAGTTCACCAAATTTTTGGCACAAGTTGCTCAAAATGCTTCATTTTGATTTTTTAAAGAAATTGATTGAGGATCCATATGGCTATCTTCTCTTTTGATATTACAATTTTTAGTTTATGACACACTTTCTCTGTTTTCTTGCTTAGTCAATCGTGTGACTCACCTTAGAAGAGTTCTGTGTGCGCCTAATAACAAAGCCTACTTTTTCGGTCACTGTCTGCACCATTTTCTACTTGAAAGGAAGGGTGGATTGTTTAATCATGTAGTTCCAGTTTTTAAATATATCTTGCTGATGCTATGTCTACACTTAATTATTTGTTTAGTGATTAAATTGTTGAGAAAAGAATCCACTTTCAGGTCTATTATTAAATTATCCCATACTAAAATCTGTAAGCATTGCTATTGGATAATTTGTTTCTCCTGTAAATTCTATTGTTTTGGCTCCGTGAATTAAGCTCTCATCAGACATGCTTGTGCACTGCTAATTGTCACATCTCCCTGGTCAGCTGATCCTCTCAACACTATGAACCATATGAACCATCCCTCTTTATTTATTTCTCCCTCTCCTCCTTTGATTTTTGTTTTGTTTTTTGTTTGTTTGTTTGTTTGTTTGTTTGTTTTGAGACACTATTTCCCCGTATAACATCCTTGTCTGTCCTGGAACTCTTTTTGGAGACCAGGTTGGCCTGGAACTCAGAGGGGCTGTTTTGTTTTGTTTTGTGAGACACTGTTTCTCTGTGTAACATCCCTATCTGTCCCGGAATCTCTTCGTAGACCAGGCTGGCCTGGAACTCAGAGTCTGCCTGCCTCTGCCTCCCGAATGCTAGGATTAAAGGTGTGTGCCACCACTGCCAAGCAGTCTCTTTATTTTTAGTAATATGTTAACTGATGAGACTTTGCCTCATTAACCTAGCCAAACTAGTTATCATATAATTATTGTTTGCCTTACTTTTATTCTCTCATGTTCAAATATTGAAACTTTTTAATCTAATGCATTTTTTATACTGTGTTTTTACCTGGAAAATTTGTTGGATTTTTTTTTCAATGTTTGTACAATCAAATCATCTCTAATATGATGGCCTGAGCCTCTCAGATGCTGGAGAAGAGTTCTACCACTGAGCTATATCCCCAACTATCTTTTTACTTTTTATTTTGAAATAGGAACTTGCTAATCTTCTCAAACTGGCCTTGAAGCTGTGATCTGCCTATCTCCTAAAGCTTTGGAGCCACAGGCCTGTGCCAGCAGAAGCAGCAGGCCGGGCTTGTCCTTTGAATGGGAGGTTTACAGCACTAACAGAGTAATTACTTCAACTATTCCCTTCAAGTCTTCCAACGAGCTCCCCTTGGTAAATTCAGTTTATTATATACTTACTCTAGTAAAATTATCTGGGATTACTCAGTGACAGATTTGTCTACCCTTTTTATTGTTATATACCCAAGTATACGTATGTGCATATGTATCATAAACTTTCGACCAAGCATACAGAACAGGACTGTTAAATGCGTTCCTTCCTACTACTGTGCAGTGTGATAACGATCCATCTGCTGAACATCATCTTTCCAAACGGAAGCTCTGAATCCACTGGATTTAAGACTGGCACCTTTCTTTTCCAACTTCTGACAATCACCATTCTATTTTAATTCTTATTTTCCCTTTGAGTATTAGTCACAGCTTCTTTATTCTTTGCAAGACCAAATATAAAATCCGAGTGTGGGTTACAGAAATGCTAGGATCCACTGATTTTTCCTCCGAAGTTAGTTGTGGCTAGGGGCTTGGAGGCTGCTTGATTGGTAACTTGCTTGAGATAAAATATGTAACAGTTAGCAGCACACAAGTACATCTAATGTGATGGCTAGGTCTCTTAGTGTTTTCCTTTTCATCCTAGCTTCCTAGGTGGTGTCAAATTTCCCTATATCTTCAGTTGTCAACTACCAGTCAGTCATTCTGCAGAAGTATTTTGAGCACATTAGGCTTCCATTATCTCCTAAGAAACTGTGCACAGGAAACTAGGTTTACCATACCACAGTTATAACCATGATGGGGCGTGGGAAGGCTTTAATCAAATATTGGGTTTTTGACTATTTCAGTCATACTAACCTCACTCACTGATCTGTGGACCGTGGACAAAGTGGATGATAGCACTGAATATTTTAGAAATACTAGTCAGGCTGAACTAGATAGATAATGCCTATATCAACCATCCCTGGCACAGAATGAGACCTTTGTATATGATAATTATTATTATTATTCCTTGAACCATTCATCCAGAGGTTAGGTGACAAATACCTAATATACATCATACATTCTGCAGTATCCTGAGAATGCAACAGACACAGAGCAGACACAATTCATGCAGCTGTGTAATCCATAATCTGACGTTCAAAAAGAAACAACTGCAAGAATGGTATTCCTAATATATCTAAAAGCCTAGAGAGGTGCCAGCCACAAGACTACCTATAGAAGAGTAACTAATAGTAGAAAGGGTATTTGGTACTAACAGACATAAGGTTATGTTTCTAAAAATCAATGGGACTGATGAATTACGTTGCTTCTAATAGCAAAAACATAGAAACTTGGAGTTTTGGGGAAATCTTTTGGTCTAGATCCTGAAAACCAACCTACTGGGGTGGGCATCATGCCACATTTGTCAATATGAAGTGTTATGTATGTTCAGCCTTGAGAAAGTGTGAGAGTTAGTTAAGCTAATGAGGGTTTTGTGTTCACTGTGGTCTCTGAAGTCTTTTGAAATAGTTATCTTCATTTACTGGGCATCATATAATGCCTGAAGCAAAAGTAGATAAAGGTCTATGCACTAGTTTCTGATAAAAAAAAAAAGCTTCGTTTCATCTTCTAGAAAATGCCCTATAGTAACCATGTATGTCCTAGAGAACACTCAGTATGGACCATTTCCTAGAGAATTCCAGTACTGACCATTTCATAGAGAATTCCAATACTGGCTATGCCCAATAATGGTTATTTCCAAGAGAATGCCCAGTTCTGAACCATTTGGTAGAGAATGACTGATAATGACCATTTCCCAGACAGTTTTTTCCAGTTGTACATCTCTGACTCATTGATTGATATTCTCCATCAATGAGTTTTGAAACTCAAGCATATCCTATTACTATGATTCTGATAAATGGATAGAGTACCAAACTGTGCTCTAAATTCATATTTCTATACTCATAGATGCTCTTAGACTTCATCAGAGAAGTGTCTCTGTGCAGTGGACAATAGTTAACACAGAAACTCAAAATGGTCAAACTACAGAGCACAAGTACTAACAGACAACTCAGTCATAAGCAGGACATTTATAGTCTTCTTCTCCCATAAGGCTTAGGAACCATTCATCCCAGAAAAGGGATTGGAAAGATTATAAGGACCAGACATCAGGAAGTGCTGGGAAGAAACGGTGTCTTCCGGACATGACAGGAGCAAGAACTCATGAACTCGGAGCAGCTACTGTCAATTGTACACGATAAAGCCAGTCAACAGTCAAGAAATGAGTGACTTCCCCGTACACACTAAGGAGCTAGGGACAGTTTATGGTGCCTGGGGGAAGGCAGTAAGTTTTCTTTAAGGGTGTGGCTCCTGGGAGGTCGATTATACTCCAGTGGATGGCTCCACACCCATGAATATACGGGCAGCATGAATAATAAGTAGGTTATTTAAGAAGAAGTGTACGTAAATTCGGGAGAGGGTATGGGAGTTTGAATGGTCCTGGGAAGAGTTAGGGCAATAGTTCTCAACCTGCAAGTCAGGACCCCCTTGGGAAATTGCGTATCAGATATCCTTGATATTAGATGGTTACATTATGATTCACAACATTAGCAAGATTACAGTTAGGAAGTAGTAACAAAATAAATTTATGGTTAGGGGTCACCACAACATGAGGAACTGTATTAAAGGGTCACCACATTAGGAAGGTTGAGAGTCACTGAGTTAGGGCAAGGGGTGGGAGGTGAATGCCATCAAAATACATTTTAAGAAATTCTTGTAAGTTAATAAAAATATTTTTTTAAAAAATTACACCTTAGAAATTCAAGAGTCTTCAACTCTTTGAAGTAGGCTCTCGGTGAGATCACCCTTTCAGCTTCCTTGGACACTGACCTCAGTACCTGCAGACGCTCCGGTTTTCCTTCGCTGCTATCTGTACAGCCAATCGGGTGGTATCTGTGAAGATACCGCCTCTTCCCTGTACCTTCCAAGGTTGACTACCACTCTCTCTATATATTCAGCAGCTCCTGTTAGGTGTCTCATTCTCCCTTAGTTCTCAAACCTCACTGCCTGCCTATTATAAATTCTTCTCTGTTGGATCTCCTGCTTCTTTCTTGAGTCAAGGATGGGCTGGAACATGAAATAATGCTATTTTATTGGTCCTCTCCATATGCACCTTAACTGATAGGCTCAGTTCAGTCTTGCCTTAAGGTTATATTTAGGTTCCCTTCTGCTGGCCTAGCAAATGTTATATGAAACTGGAATGCCCCTTTCTCGAGTACATAATTGATTTATTCTCTGAGCATTGACATGTTTGAAATAAAGGTTCCTCAAAACACCTCCTGCATAGATGATATGAACTGTTGATGGAATGATCTTCTTTATAAATAAATACACANATATATAATTCCTGGGCTTATTTGTGGGTAATTAACAATTATCTGTATTATCTTTCTATAAAAAAAGAAACTCTCCTCTACCACATGTGGGTATTGTGAGCTTTGTTACCCCACAATTCCAGTTATTCCCCTTTATTTGAATACAGCATCACCACATCGTGCAATTATCCAGCACCTTTCATCTTTCAGGCTTACACCATAATGATAATAATAATGACAACTGCAGTAATAACCATTTATCCAACACTTTGTATTTAAAAAACACTTCACAATGAGCAATTAGTTATTCCACCCCAGTGAAATAGTTTGGTATCATTATAATCATCTTTCCAGAGGTGGAAACTAGTATGCAAAATAATGAATTTGTCTTAATTCATGAAAAAAAATGAACAACTTTGAGCTAAACGCAGAGCTGTAACAGTACCGACACTCATGGTGGGGCTCCCCGTGACTGGAATCCAGAGAGCGCAAGAATTCGCCTTCACTGAGAACTGCCAAGATTAATCTGTCTGGAGAGCCTACTGGATAGCTACGGTTTGGGGAATAAATGAAGGAAGTGTCAGATAATGGAATAACATTCTTAACAGCGCCAAAGGCATGAAGGTTTCACTAGTTGCTCCCAAGGAAACTTCCCCACTCTGTGTTGCCAGGAAACTACATCAAATACAGTAAGCTGCATGCTGGCATCTAGCTGTCCCAGAACACAACGGGCTTTAAGCACAAGTATTTTATCAGCACTTCCATTTCTCACCATGTGCATAGAGTCCGTCTTCAGACATTCATGGGGATATGTGATAGATATTCAAAATAGGAATTCAATAGATTTCCCTTTTATGGTTTTAAAAAGATTATATTTTAGCACAGATATTCAAGAACTATACAACAGCTACCATGTGATCAGAACTCATGTGTGTGTCTGCATGTATGTGTGAGCATGTGTGTATATGTGTTTGTGTGTGTGTGTATTGGTACCTCTTAGAATACTTTATAACTGTAAATCATTTGCTTTGAAATATTAACTTGTACTTCTAGGAAGTTAGTTCCCATGTAGTTAGCCAAACACAGCAGGATAGCATATAAAATACAGAATTTTTACTCGGGAATTGAATTCCTACAACTGAAAAGATGACTTTGGTTGTTTTGATATTTTTGATATTTTTGTAATTATATTCTATCTTAAAGCATCATTACATAATTTAAGCACTTTCTGGAAGAATTAAATACCTTTGTATATTTTAAAAGTTAATTATCAAAAATATACAAAATAACATAGAATATTTCCCAGCTATAAATTGATCTGAAAGTTCAAATGCGAAAATAAGAATGGAAATGAATTCAAAAGGAGAATCTAGCTGAAACACAAGTAAATAAGATTTTTATAAAATTAAAAACTGGCAATCTTTGGAAGGATAAAGCCTGTAAATATTAATAATGATGTGTCAATGACAGGCTGCTTAGATTAATAGGCTAAAAGAAAAAAAACTTACTCATAAAATAAATTTTGAAAAAAGAAAGCTGTAACTACAAACACTTGTCATTTGGTGAGACGTGACTGAAGCATGCCTTCCTATGTGTTCTCTGGAATTTAAACATCCCGTTTTAATTCCTCACCTACACATTGTTCTCTCTAGCTCTCATGTAAAATAATGTACTGTGAAAAGTTATGTGAGTCTGTCTTTGCCAGTTCTTTAAACATGAAAGATAATACAATGATTAAAAATAATTACTACGAAAATACCCACAGCATCCTTGGTTGGCTGCCTAAGCATTTTCTTAAGGTTTTTTTTTTTCATCAGAGAATTACTCAAATAAAGTGATTAACTTTCAAGAGCAAAATAGACAAAACCAAAATATATAAGTATGTTGATAATCCAAGATGAAAAATAGTGGCATTTTCTCAGTATTTCCTGTATTGTAGGCTTCTACACTATAGCCCATTATGGTGTAAAAGAAACACACTGCTCTCCGAAAGTTTACCTCTGTCGGGAGAACACTCACCCAGGGCTACAACGAGAAGGAGTATCTAATCCTCAAGGGCACCCCTCTAAACTGATGGGGAGATCCCCCTTAGAAGACAGTTGGGTACACATAGAGAAATAGAAGTAACCTTATACACTTTAGTCTGTTCACAGAGGGACCCATATAACCAGAGTGACAGATGAGACAGTCATAATGTTAGAGGGGGTCAAGGCAGACAAGCAACTTGATTCGGGGCTGCTCTCACCACCTGTCTTTATAGGTAAGAGCATCTGCAAGCCCTTTGGATGAATGGCAGGAATGAGAAGGGCAGCCATGTTAAGCCAGACTTCCAACTGACACGAAATAAGCTCATGGACAATGAGGAAAGCCTGGGTTTGGAGATGGGGGCTAGGTGAGAGATGCCGTGCAGGTGAAGTGAGCATGTGTTGGCAGTCTGTTGATGACAGCCATCAGGGCACACAGGTGGCTCTGGTGCTTGTTTCCTGCCAACACCATCAGCACCGGAGCACTGACTTCAGTTCTGTCCAGACACATTCGCCCCATCTGGAGTGCCATTCCTGGACCATTGAAGGGAACTGCTTAATCAAGGTCTAAAGAGAAGAATGGTAAAAAGGCTAGTGAAAGACAAGCAAGACACACTGCTGTACAGCAGGAAGCACATTCAAGAAAGCCATTCTTTGTTCCTAGAAAAATACTACCTCTCATAGCATAACTCTTCTGGGGAGATTTCCTTGACCACTCCAAAATATTGACTTCTATTTCTGCTTCATTTGCCCTATGTGTCAAATACCTTTCATTCTTCAAATGTTTATTGTATAAATAAATAATTCTAACAGTGCTTTGTTCTAAGACTCTTCACTACTTAATATCAACCAAGTACAAAAGAGGTAACCTGTGGTTTGAAGGGAAGAAGGGAGAAGAGAAAAAAATAAAAATGGGTTGAGATCAATGTGTAGGGGGAAGTTCTGGGGCCCGTCCTGGCCCATGAGCTCTGTACCCTTCCCTTTCCTCCATCACATCTGGACCCCAGGATCCACTCTCGCAGACTTCACTACCTGCAGTGCCTAGGAGCTATGCCACCAGAGATGGTTTAAATTTAAACCTCAATTTGTATGGCTTAATGGCTCTACCCTGCAGTTCTGCTCCCTGCTTAAACAAAATGCAACACCCTCTTGGTTTCTCCTGCTCTGCTGCTCTCCCAGGCTGGAGAGATGTCACTATTCCCCCAGGCCTAAGGCTGGGACATTCTACCTGCTGAGCACAGAGCAGCTGGTGAACTCACTACCAGCCAGGCTTCACTCAGCCCTGACAGACAAGCATCAATACCATACCCTACTTCCTGCAAACTGGCCTTGGTTCCTGGCTATTGGCCATTATCCTAGATTTCTCCCAGCATGCCAGACGCCTGGATACATGTGGAGGGTTACTGGTGTAGAAAATAAGGAATCAGTGTAGGGATGTATGATGTACAATAAAACGGCGAAACTAGGTAGGGATTTTGAACAATGTGGTGATACATGTACAGTGTAACTCATTCTGTATGTGGAGGAAGGGTAAGAGGACACTCCATTCTCTTGTGAATGGTTAACAGGCCATCCACGGGCTGGCCAGATAAAGGAACTCAATGTGCAAGGCTGTCAGTGTGAGTGTCATCCACAGAAGTCACAACTGGTAGCAGAGTATGTATGTACCTACATTCACACACGTGCACACACACACACACAAATAATAACCACACTAATACTACTGGTAGTAGTAATACATATTCTAGTAAAGATTTAATCCATGAACATTGACTCAACCATATTAGCACACACTTAGAGGCTCTTTGAATTGTAATTCTGGGTAACAACCCAAAGGCTGTGTGAGAGAACACTTTTCAAGTAAATTATTCAGCCTTTTAGAGAAAGCATCAAATGTTCATTAGGTTAATATCCATGGTATCATTTCAATTCAAAAGATCCACATTGGAAGGGTCCCTGGGACACTGGGGAGAATGTGGGAAATTATAATTACACTGCTAACTCTGCCACAGGGAAAGTGTACATCGATTGGGTAATCAATAATCAATATTGCACAAACAGTAGTTAACCAACAAATATTAGCTATGGAAGTGGATGACGAAATTAATCTTGTGTAGGTGGAAATTGACAGCCAGTATGTGACAGAAAATGATTATGACTTCATTCCTCTTAAGCATGGACTTGGTATTTACTCAACATGAACTGTCTTGACATACAAAATGGTCATTAGTAACAAACCAGAATTAGAAATTTTGTGCAGGTAGAACTGTTGAGCAACTTAAGAAAAGCTGCTGCTAACCTAGGACCACTAAATATTTTATTCCTATTTGGGCACACCTAGAAAGTATAAAAAATGTATAAAAAGCCAAAAGAATTTGGGGGTAGAGAAGGTCCAAAGAATGTGTCTCACTTTCATTCCAGGCGAGTGGCTCTCCATGTATTTCATCCCAGGCTGAGTGTTGAGTTTTCATTTGGCAATGCTTAACTACTCTCAACCTGGCATAGAGTCCTCAAGGATAATGTATAGAGTTGGAATATTAATACAAATAAAAGTGTTTCATAAAGAGTTTTTTATCATAGATGCAGAAATGATTGAAATGACAAACAGATAATGATGCAAAAAACATTAATTTGCACTATTAGGAATTGTCACTCAAAATATATTATGCTTCAGGTGCTTTCACAGACAAATACACAAGAAAATAGAAAATCCTGTAGACAACACCCTGGACAGTTTCAATCATGAGGCTCTGCTTCATGTTAGTTACTATAGAAATGGAACAGACATTATCTAAAGCCACAGGTTATAAAGTTTGTTCTTGTTTATTATATAATCTCCTGATGGATCTGAGAAATTAGTTCTTTAATTCTAGTGGTTTCTTCCTACTAATATACTTTTCCATAAGAGTTAAGGCTGTGCATGATGACTTCTATTGTATTACACATTCCAAAATACCGGTGTGTAGAACCTTATGCATACAAGACATCCTTATTGCAGGTGACTGAGCATGGACTGTAATGTTTTCAAAGACTGATTGACTTTCAGACGCAAGGAAAGACCTATGAACCTGAGCATAACCCAAGGGTAGCATAAGACGGTAATGGACTCATGCTCCCCAGATTTGCTTTTTTCTATCTATGGTCAGACTCTACGAATACCAGGGAAATGAACGAGAGGAGGCAAATACATGCAGTGATGTAGATGATGCTTTTCTTAACTTATTTTCAAGAGTCTCAATCTGCTTTGATAAGCTGAAAGGACACATAATGCTTGTTCTTCATTGGATAATTGGAAGCTCTTAATTACAAACAGCAATGAGAGGATCTCAAAGATTTGTTATAGGAAAGTCAAAATCCAGTGCAGAGAGCTCAGAATGTTCCTTATGTTTCATTTTTGAATAAAACATTCCAAACATCAAGTTTGTACTTGAAAACAATTTTGGCAATTCCAGAAGTATATGAATGAATTTAAAATTATTGATAACCTGTTTTAATGCAAAAACAGTACTGTCTTAAAAACTTGTAATTTGCCTTTACGATATCTCTGAGTTCCTAGATTTACAGTTCAGAAACTGTAAATCGTGATGAATTTGGCAGGCATGTAGAAAAAGACAATAAAACTTATACATTTGGGACACAGAAAATTGAGTCTGTCTATTTTTTCGATGACTACACAACTAAATGTCATACTATTGCTTAGATGTACCTTCTACACTAGGCTAGAAGAGCCATAAAAAGTGTAAAGCCAGTCTCTAGAGCCAATTATTTTTCCTCATACCAGCCATGCACATGAACATTTAAACAAAGCCACTTGAGAGCAGAAAAGTGATCGTTATGGCAGGTGTATACATGCAGCTCATTGCTCACTCAACCTTCTCTCCTCTTCCTCTACAGTAATCAGAATAATTGTTTTTGATGAGCATATTGCTCCCTAAAACCAAAAATTGCTAGGAATGAATATCTTACCAAAGTCAGTATAATGTGATATTTAAGGGAAATCTGCTTAAAGATAAAAGAAAATCGACTCATCCCTGAAGATAACTTTTAACAGTTTCTGCCTTTTTTTATCCATCCTTGTCCACACTTTATTTATGATAGCTTCCAGCACCAGCACCAGCAGTGTTTAAAACCTTGGGGTATTGAAACAGAAAGCTAGGAGAGGAGAACAGAAAAGTGTTTAAAGCTTGATGATACCATGGATTACTGTGCAACCCATCCAGGGTATCTGCAGCATGTGTTTATGGGAAACACAAATGCATCTCTAATCTTTAAAGTATAAGTGTTTGGGGGCTCTTCTCCATTATGAGTAGCTAAAGCAATTTTAACTAATAAAATTGGTTGACTCGTTCTTTAAAAATAATTAAAAGCAATAAATGAATCATCTAACTAATTTGTTGCCACGAGTTGATAAATGTACTCGTGCAAACTCCATTTTAAAATTACACTTTACCTATTAGTCAGGTCTCCTAAAATACTGGTGGGTCTTGGAAGAAAATCACTCCTATGGGCAATTTGTCTGAAGAATGTTTCTTCATACACTGTACTGGGTGGGAGCGCAGGGAATAATCAAGATTCCAAGCCCTAAGGAAAATTGTCCCTTCTGAGTCTCTAAAACTACAGTAAAATGTACAATGAAAAAATAATTCTGTAGAGTTTATTTTTAAAAATAATTTGTGGAAGACAAAATAAACAGTTATTAATCCCCTACTCTTCTATCTCATAGCAGACATTCTTGCTAAATCATCACAACACTTTAGAAAGGGAATGCCACTCGGGTTGTATTTTGGGGAAGGCATGGGGTGTTAAGTAGCTCTTTCATCCTGTTTACACAATACCCAACTTCAATCCCACACTTTCGCGTGCTAATATAGGACATGCACGGACATGTGACAGAATGGGCAGCATTTTCAACTTTAAAGAGTTTTTTCATCATTCCAAATTCAAAAGGTTCCATTAAAATTGAACAATGATATTTTTATTTCTAAGGCCAGGACATATTTAAGAGCCTTAAAGCAATGCACAGCCCTACCTACTCCCTGCCAACTATGTGAGAAAGAAAACCAATACCAAAACAGGGAGGAGGGAGGGGATGTGGGGAAAGAGAGAGACTAAGCCAATACTGAACATCTGGATCTACTGTGACAATGACCCTACCCTAACAGTCTCTCCCCGGCATAGTAGACATACTGCACCTACAAAAGCATTCTTATTCCCAACCTGGAAAAAACAAACATAGTTGCTGCGGATTCTAGCATATAAAATTCTGCAGTGTGGGAATCTCTCCCTCTTCTTTCACTTTGAAGACTTTCGCTTTCTTCTCTGACCTAACACAAAAAGTAAAGCATCAAAAGTCATTTCTCTTGTAGTTTTCCAAAGAAGTGGATGAGATATTAAGATCTCTAGGCACAATGTCATGAAAAGCAACACCAAGCAATTATGATTAAAAAGAAAAGAAGACGGAGCCTCCAAACATGCTGGCATCTTAGCATTCATATGAGCACCAACGCTCGTCTTCTATGTGTGTGCTCATGTCAAGAGATGATAGCCTCTGTGTGTGTCCCTTACATCAGAGATGACAAGAAGAAGAAACAGCTAAGAGTAATTCTTCAAACCAGAGCATTTCCACTACAAATATTTTCTGGGATGTTAGTTTTGCAGTTAGTAACTATAGAAAAATTAGCTTGCTGTAAGTATCAGAGAGCTTGCTAATCATCTTCTCGTTAATGTAACAAAAATGCATTTGAATGAAGTTAAGTCAAGTTCAGGACTTACCACCTCCTCCTCCAAGAAGACTGGCATTTGCTGTTAAGGAAAAGAAAAGAAATTGTACTTTAAAACATAGGAGACACAGTGTAGCAGAATAGTTGAAACAGAAACTAGTAATGATCATGTATCTTACTTGAAGACATATATAGAAAATATGAATTTTCATACAAAGACGTTATCACTGAAAATTAATGTTTCCCTACTTTATCTCCTTTTTCTCTTCAAATACTTCAAATACTTACATTCATATATTTCCTTGTAACCAAGTTAAGTACACACACACACATATATATATACATATGTATACATATGTATATATATGTGTGTGTGTGTATATATATATAGCTATGTTCATATATTTCCTACTAACCATATACAGGGCTATGTTCATATATTCCCTTGTAATCAATTTAAGTACACACACACACACACACACACACACACACACACACACACATATATATATGGCTATGCTATGTTCATACATTTCCTTGTAACCAAGTTACAAGTACACACACACACACACACACACACACACACACACACATATGTCTATGATCACCTGTTTCCTTGTAACCAAGTTAAGCACATATTGAAAGTCTTTTATTCCTCATCTATATCTAAATTGATCTTCTGAGTTTTCCATTTTATAAAATGTAGATACAACAAAACTACTTAGGCAATTTCAGTGATTTCAATGGACAATGTAACAAGAAAATATAATGATAATTTAAGTTAAATTAAACATCATCAAACAAAACAATCTCTAGAAATTTTGCTGCAATAAGAAGTCAAACTTTTACTAAAGCAACAGGTTTATTTTTTTGTATAGACTCTATTTTGGAAAACGATAGAAACGTTAAATAGTGATATGTGAATTCTCACCTATTTATTCAGAAATTTAGCCTGTATATTCCTGGAAGGCGAATAAATATAAGATAATTCCAAGGAATTTATATCATCCACTTTAAGGCTAAGGGGATACAGTGAGAGAGGGGAAAGAAAGAGTACAAGAGCCAGAAGGGAGAGAGACAGGCTGAGAAATGCTATTTTTTAGGCAAGACAGAGACATTGCAATCATGAACCCACAACTGCAGGTGTCTGCTCTATATCTGAACAAGAAGGGACAGGCAGCATGGATGGAGAAAGGGTCCTCAGTGGCGATATCCTTCAGTAATGAAACACTCATGCACAGAGTCCGGCAGATGGGCAGTCATTAGTGTCAGTTGTGAGCCCACTAATGACCTCAGCACTCTGGTAGAGAGTTCCATCCAGTGGTCATATAGATGTCCCTGGTTAAACTAAATGGGTCACACATAAAACCTGAAGTCCAGAACCCATGGAAGAGCTTGGGAGAGAAAAGGAGGGTGATAGGGATGGGGGAAAGATAGAAAAGGTCCACACAGAGTAATCAGAATGCATTGTATACACATAAGAAATAGTCAAAGGACAAAATCGATAAAAAGAAAAAAATTTAAAATACAGTTGGGCTGCACTCAGGAAGTAAAATTGTTTAACAGCTGTGTTGCAGACAAATGGATGCAGTATTAAACAGTGCTATGCTTATATTTATTCAAACAAAGACCTTAAGGTTGTCCACTCTCTCCATATCTATTCAATATAGTTCTTGAGGTCCTAGCTAGAGCAATAAGACAACAAAAGGAGATCAAGGGGATACAAATCAGAAAATAAGTCAAACACTCACTATGTGCTGATGATATGATAGTTTACAGAAGTGACCCCAAAAATCCTACCAAAAAAACTTGTACAACTTTCAGTAATGTATCAGGATGCAAGATTGACTCAGAAAAATCAGTAGCCCTCCTTTACACAGATGATAAATGGACTGAGAAAGAAATCAGAGAAACATCACCCTTCACGATAGCCACAAATAGCATAAAATATCACAAAGTAACTCTAGCCAAAAAAGTGGAAGACCTGCATGACAAGAACTTTAAATCTTTAAAGAAAGAAATTGAAGAAGACACCAGAAAATGGAAAGACCTCCCATGCTCTTGGATAGGTAGAATTAACATAGGTAAAAATGGCAATCTTACAAAAGCAATCTACAGATTCAATGCAATGCCCATCAAAAATCCCAGCAAAATTCTTCAAAGACCTCAAAAGAACAGTACTCAACCTCATATGGAAAAGAAAAAAAAATCCCAGGATTGCCTAAAAATAAGAATAAAATGAAGGAATATTGTAAAAAAATGTCTGATACTTAAACAACTGCTTAAATTCATTCTTTACAGTAAATGTATTCATTCTATGTATCTCATTATTATTTAGAATCAGGGGTAGGGTACAGGCACACACTTGTGTTGGTCAATGTACAATTTGAGATCATTGGTTGTCTCTTTCCACTGCGTGAGTCTCTATAATCAAATTCAGGTAGTAGCCTAGACTGTGCGCATCTCTTTCCACTGAACCATCTCACCGGCATTTCCTTTTAAATGTTTATTTATTTGTTTACTTATTTATTTATGTATATAAGTATAACACCTGCATGTAGGTCTGCACATCAATTGCATGCCTGATACACAAGGAAGCCAGAAGAGGGTGTCAGATTCTCTGAGGCTGGAGACACAAGCAGTTTCTACCATTTGAGGGCTGAGAACTAATCAGGTCCTCTGGAAGAGCAGTCAGTACTCTTACCCAGTGAGCCATTTCTCCAGCCCCAGTAGCATAAGAAAAAAAAAAAAAAAACTTGAATGCTTCTTGAAGTTCATGAGTCTGAAAGAATGCAGTCTTATCTCCACAGTATTTATTTGTTTTCTAGATTCATTTCTATCTCGCCCTAAACTATCTTGTCAAACGAGCAACAGGCTGGGAGACTAGTCTCTAAACACTGATCAAACGTGTTTGCGCAGGGCTTTTGTTTGCTTTTCATCGTATTATACAGGAAATTACACTTGTTTTCATCTGAACAGAATCCGGACCACCTAGCTCTGTATATTTATTCTGATTTCTTATTACAATAGAGCACATGAGATGTCAAAATTATTGTGGGCAGCAACTTTCTCAGGAGCTCTGCTTAGAATACCAATTTCATTCACGACATGCTATTACCAAAGGAATGCTGTCTTTATAATGGCACAGATTTTATTTTCTATACTTTGAAGCTCAAAGTAGGAAGTGCTTTAAAAAATTAAAATCCCAAGCACGTGTCTGACTCTAGAACACTTCATGTCAGGAGTGACCACCACTGACAGCTGTGGAAATACACGCCACACAGACAAATGCAACCATCAGTTTGGCAACAGCCTTGGGTTCACACTTCACTAGATTTACACCTTCCAAACAAATTCTACAGAATGCCAGAGGTTAGGGACAGCAGTATGACTGCCTGCTTTGAAGTTGACAAAGAGAAAATTAAGAGTAGGCTTAAGTGCTTCACATGTAGAAAACAGGCAGAGACACATAAGGAATACTTTCCATTTCATTCTTCCTGCAGAAGTCAAAGGAACCACTGCTTATCCCAGGGTCTGTGTTGTAGAAACTGGAACTCACCTTGAAGCCAAAGGTACAACACAAAATTTGTTTCAATAAAACCAGCCAATACTTTAAAAAAAAAAAGACTACTCATCGGGTGGCGGTGGCTCACACCTTTAATACCAGCACTAGGGAGGCAGAGGTAGGCGGATCTCTGTGAGTTCTAGGCCAGCCTGGACTACAAGAGTTAGTTCCAGGACAGACTCCAAAGCTACAGAGAAAAACCATATCGAAAAAAAAAAAAACCCTACTGCACAGTTCCCTTGTTTCTTATTATATCTTCCTTATAATAATATATACCTTCAATTTCTCTGTGCAGTGAAAGTTTTGAAGGATTTCTTTTATATCACACTGTAATTTAAGTAAATAAGTCAAAGAATACTTCTCAGTTATAGCAATGGATGAAAAGATTGAAACACAAAGCACTTCCAAAGGAAACGATATGGGACTAGTGGGCTTCCTTTCAACAATTTTGAAGTTGAAAAATCCATGAAGGCAGAGGTCACATTTGTTGGAATCAGCAAACGATGCGTGATTCATGACACCATGTATTGGATAAATATTTATTAAATGTGTAGTAGAATGAATGGAAGATGAGGGAATGGGAGAATGAGACAATAAAGCACATTTTGGGGAAAAACCAGAGGGCCACAGTTTTGTATCTGAGTGCAACTATGTTAGGATGGAGCCAAGCGAAGTTAGATCCAAAGCTGGAGTCTCTTCATTGACCTTGAGCAAGTTCTCAAAGTCCAATTGATCAGCTAAGCTCTGAGAGTCTCTGTTTGCTCATCAATGGTTTGATAAAAATAACAGCCATGTTGCAGCTTCGTGCCGAAGAGTGAGAGTGGTGAGCTAAGTGACTGGCACCCTGGCATCTGACATGCCAAAGCTTCTTTCTATATGGTCACCTCCTTAAGCTGGGATCGCTAATACACTGCAATCTGACCCATATCATTAAAAGCATCACGAACTAGCCTAAACTCTTGCAAAGTAATGGGCCATTCCATATCAAGAACTGCATTGCCCTAGCCACACTATAACCTGCTCTGCTCTACGCTGTCACTAGGGTTGGTAGAGGAAGGTAGGACTTCGAGCGAAGAAGAGACCTTTATAGATTTCTTTTGATATTTTTATTGTTATTTATTTATTTAAATAGCATATTTTTATTTATTTTACATACCAACCAGTTTCCCCTCCCTTCTCTCTTCTGGTTCCCTCCATTGCCCCATCCGCCCCTCCCCCCCCTTCCTAAGTTCTATCTTTGAGGCAAGGTTCTTTAAAGATCCAGTTCTCAAAGAGTGGATATCAGTATTTCTCATATTTTAACGGTTTTCTTTCTTTCTTTCTTTCAGCTTATGCTGATTTCATTTAAAAAGACATATGATATCTTATGCCCCCCGCATCACTTTGCGAAGTCCATTTTCTGTGTGCCTCCTCTTACTTTGGCTCTTGCTGGGTTTAGCCATGGGTGCCCTGGCATGAGATGGTGAGTTAAGAGAGAGTGCCTGGCTCACTTTTTGAAGGCTGACTGTGAGCGGATTATGCCCCTTAAACGAAGGCTACTGCTCTAGTCAGAGCTCTTCGGTTTACACCAAGCCTTTCTCTCTTTTGGGTTCTGACAACCTGTGCCTTCCCCCAGCTCTCTGGCCTGGAGTGGCAACAGCCATGTTGTTGGTAGCCCTTGGTTCTAAACAATTCCTTAAGGTTCTCCACATGGACACCTGATGCCAACTCTTAGACCTAACCTCTTTATAAATAAGCCCTCTTTTGAGTTATCCTAATTGGATGGTTTGATTTGAATTATCTTGGGACCTTGATTTAATGTGTATTCTTCATACAGACTGGGTACTACTGGTGGCTAGCCAGCACCATATCCAGTCACGGACTCTCTTACTTTAGGTTGTATAAGGCTTCATCCATTCCCTAAGCAATATAGGAAGCTTTTCCTACCTAATATATAAGCATATTAATATTACTATTTTTAATTAATTTTAATTACTATTTTAATTAATATGTATTAACATTAAAATATATAATTACATCATAACATGTTAGAGGGTTGAGTATATTCTTTCACAAAAGATACATGAAAGAGCAAATAGATTAAAGAAACCAAACTCCTCTTATGTTCCGTTCTGGTCAACACTTTCTCTGGTCAAAGAAAATATAGACATTTAGGTGAAATCTCTATGTATCATTACAAAATAAAACTGCCACAAACATCATTTTCTCATTCATGACTATGTCATAACTCAAAAAGACAGCATATATCAATATAATGTTTAAGAATTTGTATAACATTAAGGATATGGTAGTGTGCACCTTTAAACCTAGCACTCAAGAGACAGAGAAAGGTGGATCTCTGGGAATTTGAGACTAAATCAGGTCTACATAACAAATTCTAGGCCAGCTAGGACTAAAAAGTGAGACCTTGCTTCATATTAATGTCTACATAAAATCATTCCTATTATATAGCTACTTAGTAATATTTTTCTATTACATATGAACAGTGCATTTATAAATATACTATTATTTGCATATCTACATATTAATTTTATAGAATGAATCCTTCAAAATGTTTATGGTCACAAGGCATATACATTTTTCAAATTTAAATGTTTAATTAATTATTAAAGTGTAAATATTCATATATGTGCTCAAATTAGTCAAAATTTATCATAAACAATGTAACTTTAGGGGCACTGAAACATTGGTATTAGCTTATGACCACCAATAAGTAATCTAAAACAAAGTGTTTTGTTATGTGAATGAGGTTGCCTTTGACTTAAACACATCAGTAAAGTATCCAATTATACAAAATAAATTCGGATTCACCTCCCAAGTACCAAAAGAGTCTGTTATCTGTTTGCTTGCTTGCTTATTGTGTGAGAGGGTAATTGTGTATATGGTGTGGTGGGCGGGGGGGGGGGCATGCTACAGGGCTCACGTGGAGAGCACAGGACCATTTGTGGAGTCAGTGTCTCCTTCTGTCTTGTGTTTCATGATTCAAGCTTAGATCATTGGGTAACAAGGTCTTTCCCCCTCCAACTCATTTCACCAGCCCAAAAGGGTCTGTTTGTAAAACCAAGGCAGCTTACTTGCAGGTTTGTGTTTACTAGATAGAAACTAAAAAACAGGTCTTGAATTTCAAAGCAAACTGGAGACTTGAAAAAAAAAATAAGTAAAGAATTTCTACTGCTCTCTAAGAAAATTCACTATGAAATTAAACTATACTTCGGGAGCTCAACAATGAATTTCAGAAGCTATTAACTTATTAAAAAGATCTGGAGTGTTGATTAAAGAAAACAAAGAAACATAAGAATGCTTCAGCTCAGTAAGGGTTTCAAAGCTAAATATCTTGCTCCCATGATAATTGTGACCTTTCTGTTTCCTTTAACTTAAACCCAGCATTTGAACACATCCCTGTGTGCTACAAATCACTGGGTAGCCCTTTCTTTTACACAGGTGCAGCAGAAAGCTGAAGAAAGATGCACTGTTTTGGCTAAGAGTAATCATCAGATAATCACTCAAATTTGTAATTGTAGCCCAAACCCTCACCACTACAGAAATAGCTTGCATTCGTTGTTTTATTAGATGCCTAATACATTCCTAATTAGTTTAGTGCCCCCAAGAAGCTGACCAGGTAGATACTGTTTATTGTTCATTATTTTCTTGATAAACAGGAAAGTTGATTCCCGTGTATACTATAAAATATTGGTGCTGTTATGTGAAATTATGTAATATTACTCCCATGTTTACAGTCTTAAGCAAATTTGCAATTTCCCATTGCTCAGAAATGGCAGAATAAGGATTAGAATAGAAGACATATAATTCAGATTTCTGTCTTTTTCTATTTATTATTAACTGGCTAGTCCATGAGGACATTCTCCAAGAAGATCAATTCTACTTACACTAAATTCAATAGATTTTGTTCCTGCTTTCCCGATCTAAACACATCATTTTAAAGCCACATTCATTTTCCAGTTTCTTGAAATCTTTCTGCATAATTGCATAAGTAAAATGTGCTAGGCCATCAAGGAGCTGAGCTGGCTTGCTCACCCAATATAATACATCACACAATTCTGAACTAGCCACATGCAGCAAATTTGGCTTGTGATATAATCAACTTACCCAAATGTTAAATAAGACCATATATGACTCATTTCCATCAGAAAGTCTGAGTCACCATTCACTGGACAAGGTCACATACATTTAAGTAAGCTTCTCCAGGTGGAACACAAGACCATTGTCAGAGCCAATCAATCAACAAATAAATCATGACAATGATCTAAGCATCTATTATTTATTGAGCAGTTATTATGACTTTATCTGTCTGGCATCATCCCCAAAGTGATTTTGTAAACCTACAACAAATGAGGAAACTGAGGCTGTCATAAGACTAAACTTATTTGCTCACGGTCATGGGTTGGAAGCTCAATACCCATGTTTATAACATTTCAGCCAAAATCTAGTACACCAGATTATCTATCAAGGAACTACACTTCTCTCAAGTGATTTTCAAAATAAAGAAAAATTCAATGATTATAATACCAATATTAAATGTAATATAACTGATTTTTAATCTAATTAGATTGTGAAAAACAGAAAGCATTTGCATGTGTAATGTGAATTAAAATTATAAAAATATTTTATGCTTTCCCCATATTATCTCCTAACATTTTTATATCAATCCACAATCCAAATTTCCAAGAAGTTATAATTACTTATAAGGCAAAACTCATTTGAAAAATTTAGTTTATATTATGATAACATAGCCAAAAGTATTCTGAATGCTGAAAAAAATTATGACTTAAGTAATATAAACAATTAATATATATACACACATTTATATATATTGCTATCAAGAAAATGAAACTGAATAAACTAAGATTTTATTTTACTTTTATTACTTTTACCTGGCACATAAAGACTGAACATGTGGAGCAATGTGATATTTTCATGTATGTATACATTGCAATGTTAAAATCAGGATAAAAATATATATAACCTCAAACATTTATCATTTTGTTAAGTGTATCTATTTTTTAGAATTTTTTTTCTGGCTCCCAGAAAGACACAACTTATCATTCTTAGATGCTTACAGTGAAATACACAAATAAAATCCACTGTGCTTTCTGTCTCCTGTACTTCTCATCCTTGTATTTGGGGCTATCAAGTAATAAAATTTTTTGTTAACTGTAGCTAGCAAAACTCATAGTAACAAACTTTCCTATTTCTAAATTACACAAATTGAGCATATATATTTACTTATTAATAATAAAATATAAATTTTAAGATTGTAAGTATGTTTATGTCAGGTATAAATTTTAACAACTCTCATCTGAAACATTAAAAAAATCTAACTTTACAAACAGCAAATTTAGTCATTTATCAGCAAAGACCCTCTTTGTTCTGTGCTCTGGAGACAAAATATAATTTGCATTTTCTGGATATCAAAAAATAGTAATTACTTTTCCTTATTACGGCTCATCAGGCCAGCTGTGGATTCTATAATAGAAATTAGTTTTATTCTGGTGCTTTGAAAAGCACTGATATTAATCTCAGACAAACGTATTATCATTGGTGAGAAGCTGATTACTGACTACTGAGCCTTTTTAAAAATTATTATTATTATTTCATAATTCTCCCAGGATAACTAAGTAGTACTTACTAAAAATACTTTCAACTATAAGTCACTTTGAAATATCCAAACATCAGAAGGAAAATGGGAGCAACAACAGCTAACCATTTTAAATCTTTACCCCATATTCTATGGACATAATGGATTTGGTGCTAACCAAAGAAAGCATGGACCCCTAATTTCACCAGTAGTTTCTAATTGAGGCAGGGTTATGTATACTTCATTTTTTATCACACAGAATTATAAAATATAGTACTCAGTTGTTGCCTCAGCAGTTAAAAACACTTGCTGCTATTATACAGGGCCTCTCACCCACATCAGGCTGATCACAACCACCTATAACTCCAGTTCCAGGGGACCCAATTTCCTAATCTGGCTTCCACAGATAACCAGGAACACACATGGTACATATACATATAAACAGGTATTTACTCACATAGATAAAAATAAATATAATTAAACCATATGTATATGTTATATATGTCACACATATTATATATGTTACATATACAATATAATCTATACTATGATTTAATTATTTAACAACTATTTGTTAAGTAACTACTCTATATGGCTAGAATACCTACTGGAAATACATAGCTAAATAAAACATTATGTCAAATAACTGTAACAATCTACTAATTGTTATTTTGAAACACAATAGATAAATTTAGTAGGGGGCTGAGAAGATGGCTCTCAGGAGGTAGGGGGCTTGCTTCGTTAGAGCAAAGACCTAAGATCAGATGCCCGGCAGCTACATAAGAGCCCATCATAGCACCCAACAAAGCAGTAGAGCAATAGAAGGCATCCCAATTAGCCTCGTCTACCCCACAGCTGTACAACAGTTCCATTGGCAGCAGGGAGTGAGGCAACAGCATCAGTAGGAAACATCTCTCAGGAGCCACTGAAGATAAGCCAGCAAGCTTACAAGGCAAGTGTCATCCTGCCGTGCTGGAAACGAACCTCCTCCTCCTCCTCTGGGAGACATAGGATCACACAGGCAAAGAGGACCTGACATCTAACATCTCCTGACAGGGGAACTCATAGGTATGAGCCCTTCCTACACCAAGAGACTCCAACACCTTGTGGAGGGGGACCTGAAATAAAGACTTTGTTACAAGTACCCAGCCCTACAAAGAATTTCTCTTCCCCACAGATGGGGAACACATAGTTTCAGCAAGTTTCTGGCCTCAGACATCATTCCTTTCCCAGCACACCCAAGAATCGACTCCTCTACCAAGAGATAGCAAAAGGGCAGAGATGTTGGAAAAGAAAGTATCCTGGCCATAAAAGAAGCCAAGCCACAAAGCACTCTCCATCTCTCCAGCCTACCAGCTTAAGTCTTGCTCTTCCCAACCAGAGTCACCAGGACACTTGACCTAGGGAATATTGGCTGGCTCCTCAAGCAGCACCAGGAGGAAACAGTGGAACTGGAGTATACCAGATACACAAAGACTATCTTTTTTAAAAAAGCCCGCAGCTATCCTGTTAATTAAATTGTCATTAGAACCACATTCAACTGGAGTAGGTCAGAGCCATGAGTGAAGCCTCAGTGAACAGTCACTGGAGGACTTCCAGGAGAATAAGTCTTCTAAGCTAAACAGAGCCTCGGGATTGGTGTGGTACTGGAAAGATCCCACAAGTTGAGAAAGTGGGGCTGAAAGAGAAGCTGAAGAAATGGTAGCTGAGAGTGTCACAAATGAGGCTAAAATACAGGTTCACACTCATGCAGCAAACCCCAAATAAGATACATCCAAGGAAAATTCACGTCAGAATAATTAAACTCTTAATTCTGAAGATGAAGAAAAAAAATGTATTGAGAGCTGCTGGAAAGAAACAGAATTTGATGCATAAGGGGACGCTAGTACAAACGATAGCCATAGCTCTTAGCTGGTGGCCTCCCAGGCTCTCAAATTTAAGGAGCTGTCTCACTCAGAATTCAATTGCTTACCGGATGACTCATGTCCAGTAACTTCTGGACGTAAGGTGAATCTCCCTGACCATGGCATTGAAAGGTCCTGTCTTTATCCCACCTCTGAAGAGCCATTCATCTTCTGTTTGCTCAGTGGAACCCTTTGCTGAGAATACAGCACAGCCCTTTGCCTTCTGAGTTTAATCCCCTTTCCCATCCTTCCACAGACTTTTATCCAAGAATGCTCCTTAATGAATATCCTCCAAACTGATTTTTATCTCTACATATGCTTGCTAAGGATTCAAAAACAGGTGTAATCGTGGACTAACAGTGGAGAACTCCTATTTAGAATAGAAGCCAGGTGTAGTGATGCATGCCTTTAATCCCAGCACCCTGGGAGCTGAGGTAAATAGATCGCTTTGAGTTCCAGGTTAGCCACTGTTACACGGTGAGATCACATCTCAAAATAAGGGAGATGGATGGGTTAGTGGGTGGATGGATGAATGGATGGAGAGAGAGAGAGAGAGAGAGAGAGAGAGAGAGAGAGAGAGAGAGAGAGAGAGACAGACGACTATGGCCTCATTCTCTGACTACCAGTTGTGAGATCGCAACTGGTACATCTTTCCCCTTAGCTTTGAATCTTAGTTTACAGTCCCAAGGAAATGGAAATATCTCATCCAATATTTTATTATATAAATCTATTTTCAAACTTGATTAACAAACATTAAATTTAGTTTCAAGTCAAAATGCGAGTAATTCAATTTTTAAATTAGTTATCCATCCTCTAATGAATAGTATTCACACAAGGACACTTAAAATACTACATTTTGAAATGTGGCATGTTGGAACAAAAAGAGAGATGGTTTTAAAAGCATTCTGAAAGTTTTTGTTTAAAATCTTTTGATGTCTAAATGTTCATGTGAAAGTTCCATATCTGAGTCCTGTGAATACATTTTCTGGGTTAAATTTTAACCTATACCTTTATAACCTTAGAACAGTAACTGTGTGTCTGTTACTCACTGAGTAGAATATGCTGGCTACAGAAATGACTGAAAGTGTGATAACAATGATTAATCTTGAAGAACTCTTGGGGAATTCATTGTTTCTAGTAACCAGGATGTCACTGCAAGCCACTCTAACTTATGCCAACTTCTGGAAGTTTCAAGTAAACTCCCAGGAATCTCAAGGCTTCCTGCTTTCTTAATTTTACCATGCTTCCTTCTCCCGTGTACATCTGGATCTCTATGGTACATTATTAATGCTATCTTCCAGGACTTTCCACAGTCAAACTGATGAGACCCACTATTGCCCCCCGCCCCAACTCCCACGTGAGCACTACTGAAGGATTACTCTGACTTTAGCTCTCATTGCCTCACAGTCAATAGCCCACATCTCCTCTGTGTACAGAGAGAGCGATAGTCTCACGAGTACAAACACAGTGAGCTGACTGAGGCAAGGCCTGGTGGGTTAGTATTGCTTCTGAGGCTGACTTTGGGAAGAATCCAACAGACATGCTAGTGAGAAGTAAAGCAACGGATGAACTCAGTTACTCAGTCTGTCTCACTTGGGATAAACTTTTAATCTGTCTATTAAGAAAAACTACCTTATATTAAAATCCATTCAACTCTATTCCTACCCATCATTGGTGAACAGGGATTATAACTTACTCAACTCTCTTGATCTAGTGAAATGGTTGTCTCCCAGCACAGGACTTGAAGACTAAAAGATAAATTAGGCACTCGAGTAAGGAAGCAAAAAGTGTTCAGAATAATTTAGAACTTATTATGTATCAAAACTGATGCCTGTTGTACTGTGTATTACTGCATTCAATAAATACTTAACACGTAAAACAGTTGATAAACGAATAGGTCTAAAGTGCGCTGGAGGAGAGTTATATAAAACTGAAGTTAAAAAAAGTGAATTTAATGTCCCTTACCATTGGAAATTAGATGTCCATTACAAGAACAGAGGACTACTGTATCCAGAGGAAGACCAAAGCATTAAGTGAGAATTCTAAAGAACGGTTGTTGACGCTCCCCTGAGTGTTGGATGAGGTGTCTAAGGACCCAGAGACTCACATTTCTGCCAGACCTGATCACACGACTGATACTGAAAACCATAACTAAAAAGGAGACATGATTTTAACTCCAACTTCCTAAGCATTTCCCCGGCAAATAAGCATTGCGACAAAGCTTTGCTGCCCTTTTTGTAGTTGTTTTTGCACATTTTGTTTAAATTGGCACACAAGATATTCAATAGCATGGTAGCATTTCTGAACAAAGTGTGTTTTCGTTATTCTCCTTGCCTTCGGGTCCCCAACTCTGACAGCCCTGATCCCCTGTAGCCCCCTCCCGGTCTCTCATCTTCTTTCATACTCCATGTGTTGTATCCTTTTGTCACCCCCAATGCTCTCCCTCCTAATCATCTATTTTAAGTCTCTCTTGGTATCTTTTCTAGATGTTTAGGCTTTACCCACATTTACACATTTTCTTTTCTTTTCTTTCTGTTATTTTGTTGTTTGTTTGTTTGTTTTTTCAAGACAGAGTTTTTCTGTGTAGCCCTGGTTGTTCTGACACTCTCTGTAGACCAGACTGGTCTTGAACTCACAGATCTGCCTGTCTCTGCCTCCCAAGTGCTATGATTAAAGTTGTGCACCATCACCACCTGGTCATTATGTATTTGGGAGATTACCACCTTCTCATTTTAGTAGCGATAATTCACATTCTTCCCTTCACTAATTCACTAATTCTCTTATAGGTAACCATGTGGGACTTTCAAAGGCCATCTTTAAGGCTGATTAGTGATACTTGCACTATGCCATTGTAATATCCTTACATTTCCACCCACAAAGCAATAAAACAAAAACCAGCAAAGTCAGTATGAATTCTAGGTTTCCTATACAGACTGCTGTGTCACAACTCAAAACACTACCTTCAATTAACAGAAGCAGTAAAGATACTACCTAGAGAATGTATTGTCAGCCCGCAATACCATGACCCTCTAACATAGCTGAAGCCCATTCAATCTCACAAAACACCATACCAGCAATAAACAAAGAAGGTACTCAATGCTGCCATTCATGTGTCAAAACCCATCAGAAATAACTGACTTCTGAAAGAAAAGTGTATTTCACAGATAGGTAATAGATGCAAATATGTCTTGAAATAGATCATAGTATGTATGAATATGCTTACATATAACTATTTTTTGAATATCCACAAATATGTATATAAACTAACAACTTTTTAATATATAACATGTGTATTTCCTTTTATAATTCAGTTGATATATAAACATGTCTCTCCACCCATAAATATCTACTGAACAATTAGAGTTCTGCTTTCTATTTCTTAAAAGATCATTGACTTTCTTCCTTTATATATATATATATCATACAAATCCCAGTTTCCCCATTCCTCTGCTCCTACTTCCCCAACCTTCCCCTCACCCTACTTCCTATCTGCTCCTCAGAGAGAGTAAGGCCTTCCATGGAGAGTCAATGAATTCACCATATTGAGGTAGGATCAAGGCCTTACCCCCAAACCCCCCCCCCTGTGTCTAGGCTGAGCAAGGTTTCTCTTCACAGGAAATGGGCTCCAAAAAGCCACATCATTTTTAGGGATTTCTCTTGGCCCCACTGCCAGTGTCCTCACAAACTTCCTAATCCACTTAGCTGTCATGGGGCTAGATGGGTCTTATGCAGGTTTCCTGGTTGGCAGTCCAGAATCAATGAGCTCCCACTAGTTTGGTTCAGCTTTTTCTGTGGGTTTCCCCATCATGGTGTTGACCCCTTTGCCCATGTCATCACTCCTCCCTCTCTTCGAAAGGACTCCATGATCTCGGTCCAGTGGTTAGTTCCACAACTAACCATTCTGCATCTCTGCATCTGCTTCCATCACTCATTGAATGAAGATTTTTAAAAGATCATGACTATTTACTCTTTCTAGGCAGATCCGTGTATATATCTCTTTTAGGATTCTCTTTGTTACCTAACTTCTCTGGGGTTGTAGACTGTAAGCTGGTCATCCTTTGCTTTATGCCTAATATTCGCATATGAGTGAGTACATACCACATTTCTCTTTTTGGGTCTCAGTTACCTCACTCAGGATAGTTTTTTACAAATCTGCCCATTTGTCTATAAATTTCAAGATGTTAATGGTTTTTTATCGCTGAGTAGTACTCCATTTTGTAAATGTACCACATTTTCTTTATCCAGTCTTTGATTGAGTGGCATCTAGGTTGTTTCCAGGTTCTGGTTATTATGAATAATGGTGCTATGAATAGTTGAGCAAAAAAAAAAAAAGTTGTGGTATAAGTGTGTCTTCTTTGGGTATATACCTAAAAGTGGTATTTGTTTAGCGTATGGATGTGTGTATGCTTGTGTGTATGTGTATGCATATGTGTATGTGTGTCTATGTGCATGTGTGTATATATGTGTGTGTGTATGCATGTACCAAGGCATGCACGTATGGGGCAGTGGACAACACTGTGCAGTTAGTTTTCTCCTTAAACTATATGGATTCCAGGGATCAAACACAGACTCCTACATGCTGGACAAATGCTCTCCCACTGAGTCATATCCCTGGATTTCTTTTTTTTTTTTTTTTGTCTTCTTTTTGATGATGTGATCTTTTCTCTTTTTATCATAAGTCTAATAAATCTAAACTCTCTGAGCCCCCAAGTCATCCTTTCAAATTAAGACACAGAAACAGTTTTCATTTTTGAAACAGCTAAAGGAAATGGGAAATTTTTATTGAGAGACTGCACATACAAATGCCTTATCTGACTTAATCAGCCAGTGCTTAACCAACAATCATTAAAATTGGTGCTGAGGAATAGATTAAAGGTAAGTATAATATTCCAAATAATCATAAAAGTATAACATTTTATATCATTAATTTGTAATATTTTAAAATATGGAAATCAGCTTAAGTTGAAGTAAGAAATCCCTTAAGAAAAGACCATGTAGCAAAAGGCAATGGGGAAAGGATTCCAAGCAGACTTCGAAACGTACTCTCCACCAGTTTCTTCTGAAATGTGCCCGCATCATTGTCAGCGCTGCAGAAGCTTTGACTATGCTGTGCTCAGGGCACAGTCTTATTGGTTTTGCAAGATGACCTTTCATGATAGACACTGGTCAAGAAGTAAAGGATCTGTCGAGTCCAAATCTCATTTTTGTATGTATTTATTATATAACTAAACTGATACTTTCTGTACTCTGCCACCAGAAAACTTGAAGTCCTGATATAAACTGAAAAATTTCTGGCCATTACTCATCTCATTAAAAAAAGTATTCTAAATATTTTTGTGGTAATTGGCTAAAAGTCAGTAAGAATTTACAAGCTGTGGGAAATCAATCAAGTGCTACAATTATGGTGTTTTAGACTAACTAGAAAGTTAATCGGTATGGGGAGAATGTCTGTAAACCCCTTTGGAAAGGTGAACTGCTCGCTTTTATTTCACAGTTTCTGATAAGCTCTGAAAACAAGCACTTTTTGTTTATCCCAGGGTTTAAAAGTAAAATTTGAATAGAAGTAGTAGCATCTGAGTTTTCCTCCTATCTGTGAGATGTTATGTCCCTCCTTCTGTAGACACCACTGATGGACTACCGTGTCCTAATTCATATCCTCAGCAAAGGAACCTTAGAAGGCCCTCCTCGCATTTGGCAATATAACATCTTCAGTCTCCTCACTGAACACAATTTTTATCTCAAGGGAAATGACTGAAACTATGAAGAAGGCTGTTTCTATATGAGGAATGGCGGAGGTACGTGCACATGTGAGCGTCTGTCTGTTGCTCACATGAGACATTTAAACCGACAGATAACTCCATTGACTGTGATGATGGAAGTTCTCTGCTTAAAGAATAAACTAAGGAAAAGCGTTTCCTTATTGTATCCTACCAAAGGTAAGGGTGTGCTTTCTAAAACTTTCTGAGTGATTTTACTGTACAAGTCCTCAAGATGGAAAACACAGGGAAACCAGAGCCAAGTCAACCTGGTATGTGAACGTTTCCGAGGACTGGGAAGCCAGATGTCACGATGAAACACGGTTGAGTTGTCACAACACAGAATCAATAGTGGGAAGCAATGGTCTGGAGACAGTTCACTAACACTGCAGCTTTAATTCTTTCCCATCCATTACCTTTGGAAGCACTACATTGCTTAAAGTCTATGATGCTCCCACCCTCTGATGCCCTACCCTCTGGTACCTCTACCATCTGGTATTAAATTCCTTCCTTGTGGTTTTTAAACACCATCTACCCATCCTCATAAGATCCTAAAGCCAAACCAAAGGTAGATTCAAATTTCTTTCTGGGGAACCAATGAATTTATTGGGATTGCTTACAAAGAATAGCTGATTCCAAATCAGCCTCATTAGAGTCTCAACCAGCATGGATGATGGCGTCCCCATTCTCAGATAAAAAGAGACCTAGTACTCTAGTTCTAGCTACTCTAGATACTCCTTGAGGCACCAAGGCCATGTGAGGTTAGGGCAGAATTGCATCCAATTCTCACGCATACTCAGGCGAGGGCCCAAATGACCGTCTTGATACTCTTTTCCAGGGAGGGAATATCTGCAGTGCACAGGGCTGATCACGATGGACTCTTGTAAATGAACACAGCTGATCTCATGAAGGTGATGATAGTTTGACTCTAAGAACAATTCCCTACAACGTCCTCTATGCCCTAACCTTCTGATGAATTCACTTTTGTTGCCATCATCCTCTGAGGCCATCACCCTCTGATGAATTCACCCTCTGTTGCCCTAAAGTTCTGATGCTATAAATGATATATTTTTAAATATTCATGATCTAACTCTGAGGTCATAGAAAATTGGGAGCAGGCAACTGGAAAAGCACTCTGAAGGTAGAAGCTTATTAGGCAAGGATAATAGCTACAAATAAAGCTAACAGAAATCAGAGACAGAAAACTAAAAACCAAAGAACCAGATAGTGGCCAATCTTGCATGCCAATAGAGTGTAAAAATGATAACCTCCAAGTCCTCCAAAACTGTTTATCAGGTTCAGTATCATTTAAGATTTGGGATTGGGTAATATACCTCGGAAATAATTCTATTCAAATAGTTTATATTTTGTAACATTTCTCTTTAATCGATGGCCCAGATTTTATGAGCTAATAATTGTAAGTCTGTAAATGTCTAACTGTAAACAGAATTCTAATTTTTGCTATATTGCGTTAGGAAAACTGATTCCCAAAACATTTCAATGATTCTTCAAAATTAGCTGAATATATTTTTTTATGCTTATGTGTCTTTAATCGTGAATGATGAGCGCTTCTTTGAAGTACCTGAATTGCTTTTAGTGAGATTTGCAATCATTCTGAACAAATCATAAAACAACCTAGAATAATGCACTGTACTATATTAATGCTTTACTAAAATCAGTACGTGAGCAAAGATGATTATAAAAGTGAAATGTGCAGCCTTATTCACTCCTGGGATCTATTATCAGAAGACTAAGAATAAAACTAAAGCTCTCTCAATGCTCATGAAAGGCTCTGATCTGAAGGCTGTTTTTTTTTTTTAACCTAAATTGTATAAAACATCTAAGAACACTAAAGAAATCCTTATTAATATGCCATTGCTTGGCAGACAATATATGTGAACTGTAACTTTGAATACGGCCTTAGGGGGACAAGAGGATTCTTTAATTCACATGTGCTAAGAGAATCGCTGCAAATGAGTGCTATTGTTCCTCATCTAGGGCTCCATAGTCACTAATTATATAAGTCAGTGTTTCCCAAAGACTGAGACAGAAGATAATTTGTACATTGTACATGGGTACCATTCTTTAATTCAATAGCTCTGTTCTTATTTTAATATATCAAAAAGAAATACAACATTTATAAATGTATAACTGGAAGATTGCGTGTACTATTATTTAATAAGAAGGCAGCTTTTTCATAAAGCTACTACATTGACTGATATTATGTGTGTATGATGCATGTGTGAAGGACTGAGAACAGTTTGTGGGAGGCAAATCCTTCCTTCTGCAATATTGGACCCAGGGGTTAAAGTCAGGTTGTCAGCTTGGCAAAAGCAATGTGCTGAGCTATCTCTCCAGTTAAAAAAGTAGCTTTCAAAAGATTAAAAATCTGAAGTTTAAATTTAGATCATTAAAGCCATATTAAATAAAAATGTTTCATTTATTGTAATTAAAGTATTAAGTAGTCTGAATAATTTATAGTTATGACAAAAAGTATAATGCTTCAAAACTGAATAAAGGCTAAAATCTATGCATTATATTCACTTAGAAACTAGCCATATCCTAGTATGTAGTGTGTAATTTACAGCTGTTTATGTCTTTTCTGCATTAAATATGAACTCTTGCTCTTGCCTTCTCAGCTCACGTGTAAGCTGGTTTCACAGGGTCAGGTTGAACATGTCACATAGGTATGGACTATATTCACATAGTTTTAGATTCACTTGTGACATGCTTACAAAGATTAGTGGCAGTCTTTCTTTCTTCGACACATCAAAATCAGCCTTTGTGACATTTATTTCATTATTTTTTCAGGATAACGTGCTTATAAGTTATGTTTTAATATAAAATGGCACTATATAAGATAATCAATACAAAATTATAAAACTAGAGCATGTTTGAAATGTTTGGATTCTTTCAATAAGTCTGCTATACTATAAAATTACACTGATATTAAATGAAAGCTTCAGTGTGAAAATTACTGACATTTTCCCAGATTAGTTTAATGGAAACATTTTCTTTATTCTAAAATGAGTGGCTAATTGGGATGTTAAATATTAATATATAACAGTGCCTGGCTAAAGCTTGAGAGAATACAAAGAAAAAACACATTCTAATATGCATCATAAGCACTAGCAGGTTTCAATGCAATGCACCCCAAGAGACTCAAATGAAGCCACAGTATGAGGGAGTGGAGGGACAGAGAAAGAAATCACGAGACTCCTCCAGCCAGCAGCTGAGAGGTGGCTCCAAATCGCTTCACTTCTCCAAGCCTTGGCTTCCTTAATAAAGAACTCACTTATGTTTTTTTTTATAAATAGATTCTGATAATAATCAAAGATGGCAGAGCAGAAAGAGAAATAGAGCCCATTATGAAATGATATTACCAAGAAACTAAGCCCCTGCTTGTAAAATCTGCTGCAGACGTTTGATTATTCAAGATAAACAGACTCCTATCTTTTGTCACTGTTAATTTGAATTTTTGCTATCCACAGGTAACACATCTCTCACCAAGTAAATAACACAGAAACACATACACATATCCAAACGCCCCACGCATACACACTCATACACCTCCCCCACATCCACACCACACACAACTGCGCACACACACATATACACACACACAAACCATACACCCACAAAGGGAATAGATTCTGTATATCTGATTACTAATAATTTAAAATTTTGGAAAGCGAAAATTGCATGGGAATTACCTGCAATTCCTGTGAAAGGTAACCTATTTACTATGAAAATCACTTAAAGATATTAACAAGAAAACTACTCACAAATAAGTGAGTTGATGGACAAAGAATATCAATCAGGAAACTAACGAGAAGTGTGGAAAGTTTTGAAACGGTTTAGCAATTGCCAGTCTTTACAAGAGGTCTGACAATCAGACGACAGTAGGAAGAGAACCCTTCTGGTTCTGCGGGTTACAGGAAACTACAGTTTCAAGCCAAGTGCCTGTGGCTGAGCAGCATTTGACGAAGCAGGCACTGCCACACACTGACGATAAGAACAAAACATTTTATGGCACTTTAGGGAGGCCATCCAGTGATTCTGAAACGTAAAAGTGATATGGTTGGATAAAATACAACATAAAACTCTTTTTCTAAATAGAATAAGGCATTAAACTATTCTTACAAGTTATATATAGGAAGACATACCAATCATAGCCCATTAAATGGAAGAAAAAAAGATAAAATGGAAATACTTTAACCATAAGTATATCCTTAATTATTTGAGAAAAACAAAATTAACAGTGAACACTTTAGGTGCTGCATCTATGGGTAGGTTCTTTTGAAATTGTACTGAGATCTAAAATATCTACCTAGAAAGAAGACTACAGTGTATTCTCCTTTGTGAAATGCTGTAAAATAAGAATGAGGGCTGTTCATGTCCCTGGCATTAAGACACCAACAACTTCATGCAGGCAAAGCCTCAGACCCACTTGCCGTCATTGCAGCAATCCCCCTGTACCTGAGTTCCATGGGGTTATGCATGTAAAGATAGATCACAGTGAAATTCCTAATCAGCTGCTTATACAGTGAAATGATATGAACCTGAACCACCACATGCAAGGTAAGTAGGGGGAAAAAAAAAAAAACACCTGAAAGCCACACAAACAGCCGGAAGCCTCCGGTCATTGATCAAAGATAGATGGCACCATTTGAAGGGGAAGACTCGAGACCCACAGGGCTAAGTATCCACAAGCATCAGAGTAGAACAACAGCCCCAAACTGCCGACAAGCTCTCAGCATCCTCGGGGCTGTAAGGTACAAGCCACGTGGAGGCCTTAGCAGTTGTCATGTCCATGGGAATGCAAAATGCCATCAGCACTGACATCAATGAGCTCAGACCGTCGAGAGTTTTGTGTTCGAACAGAAATGAGCTCCATCTATGTTTGAGCACATTTTCCCTTCAAACCCCTTTCTTCAGAATTAGGTATTGTATTTCTCCCTACTTGTCCTAAGGACCTAGATAAGGTAATTGAAATCAATAGCTGAGAAATGATACCAACCAGTTACATTCTGCAGATGATTGCAGCACGAAAGCAGAGGAGGGGCAGGGGGAGGTCTATCACAGGAAAGGCTTCATCTGTGACCACGTGAGGAAAAAACCTCCAGATAGAAGAGGTGCATAAAGGGACAAATGCGGCCATTTTTAAGGCAAGGTATTTACCAGAGTAACCAACTCATCATTCCAGATAAATGTAAAAAAAAAAAAAAAAAAATTGAATCAAATACTAGTTATTTAGTTTACCAACAGATTTGCAACAAGATTATATAAAATGATAATATCCCCAGCTTTAAGAATTCCCAATTTTGCCAGTGCAGATATTATATACAGGGCTTTCATTCTATTCTGAGATGACACAGTAGGACACTCAGCTTCCTCAGAGATGAGATTATTACCAGTAATTGCCTGCTTTGCCTGAAGGCTTTTCTGTGGCTTCCAGACCCAGTTTGTCTGTCTTGAGGCAGGTCAGACATGTCTCAGAACCTGGGTGCTGCAGGGAACTCTTTCAACAGCCAAATCAGTGCAGAAGTTGGTGCCTAACTATCCCAGTGTCTCTTGGTTTACATTGCCTCCTAGAGATCTGCAGCAGGACTCTACTCCAGTGAACCACAGTGGGGAAATGTTTGGTAATGACACTCTATGCTCCTCCTTGCCTTCATGTTCCTCCTCACCCCACGCCCCTCAGGCTGTCCTCGAATCACCTCTCCTAGCTACTTTCCTCTAGTTCAGTTCTCTCATGGTGTTCTAGGGGTAACTGGGATAGAGTCACATCTTTATCCTTCTGAGGCGTGCCTGTCAACTCCTGCCATCTGTTTATGTAATGCGAGCATTTCTACCTTGCTATCTATTTATCACAAAGACTTCAGTCAAAAAGTCTCTTTATTCTTATTTTTGGGTCTCTTATAGGCTTAACTCGCTTGCAATGTCATCCCACACTCTATCTCCTTTAAAACTATGTTAATATTTCTTAATAGTTAATTTTATCTTGTTGGTATGTTTCAAAGTTAAGAGAGTAAAAATTCCCTGGGTCTTCGATGTTAGCCTTAAGTTTGTGTGTTATTGTACAGTATTTAAATACATACTAACTTAAAATGACATAAACTCCTGGTGCATGTAGCACATATACAAACAAATTATGGAAACAGAGCAAATTACAAGCTAACTACCAAACCTAAAGATCAATGAAAGTTAAATGAACATTGATTCTATGCAATTTTTGCTCCTGCTAACTACTCTTATTAATTTGGGAATCGGGCAGAAGTCCATAGCAGGCCACACCTTAAGGTCATGAGACTCCCTTACCCCTTTGCTCAATGTGGGCATTCCAGCACACCATAGAGGGCCACATAACTGAATGTAGTAGACAAGGAAAAGTTGACAACAGTAAAAGATTTTAGACATCCTTTTATAAAGGACATGACTAAAGGTTAATTCAGAATCAAACACATAATGAATCCAAGGTGTTTCTGGAAGCTGTCACTCATGCTGCATGGCATGACTTCATTAGAGCGTTGAATCTGAGCTCACGATGTGCACTGTTTGCCCGGGCATGTCATCACATCACCCAACAGCACAGGACTGACACACACTCACACCTAAGCTCAGGTTTGCGGTGCTCCTGCTACATTTAGGAAATCTTCTCGTGTGGAAACATGATGATTTAATTGCAGAAAACAAAGACACAATATTTTCTGATTTTCATTCTACAGTTTGAAAGAAACTAGTATATCTTTGCACTGTATTACACTAGAGTGTTTGATTTTTCAAATTGCTGTTTGAGAGATTGGAGTTTTCAGCTCACTTGTCTAGCAAGCAGAAGGCCCAGGGTTTTATCTCAAGCAACAGGGGGAAAAAATCACAAGCATAGGAGAGGGGGAGAGAGAACAAGAGCTGCTCTTTGAGTTGTTGCCTCAAGTTTATTAAAAAACCCTCAGTGAGATTTGGCTTGGAGTTAAGACATAATTTCTACCAATTTTTGAAACGTCTCTAGACATCCTTCTGTCATTTTGTACTACAAATGGATTCAAAGTGGTGTCAGCACTGATATTAAAATCAAAATATCAATCAATCAATTCTGAAAATCTTTGAAGGTGCTCTACATCCTTTGTATCAAATAGTCAGCCAAGACTTTTTATGAAAAAATAAACGAGTGCATGCCTCTCATTGTATAAAATTTATTTTGCTTTCATCTTTAATAAATGGTGAAAGTATACATAGGGCAAGCAAACGTCTTTGCAATTTATTATCACTAAATGTTTACATACCTGTTCTTAATCCTAGATATCAGGGATCATGTAAAACTATCTCTGGGGCAAGGAGTCATGAGAAAGCTGAGATCCTGGCACTCTCTGAGTGGAACTGTTCACACAAGAAACACGCTTTGTCTTCGCTGAACTCATGAGTGCTTCTCAGCACAGAGGTGCTTATGGTACAAAAAGACAAAACAAAACAAACAAAATACTGTAGGGATAAGCCCTCCCCTTGGGGGCGGGCTGCCCTCAGGCGTATGTTTACTGATATAGTGCGCGGGCAGAGGCTGCGCGGCCCCTTCCGCTTGCTCTCCTGTTTCCGCTGGCTACCCCGCTGGAACCTTGGTTTTGTGAGTCTGGTTTTGTTATTAAATTTGTTTAAATATCAATTACTGGTGATTTATTGATCCGACCGCTG